>NC_091472.1:192784675-192991727 GCF_036971445.1 Narcine bancroftii
CCAAAATAGAAGGGTACAGGACAAATACCTCAGGCTATGATATAGGTATTTGGACGGATACCTCAAGTAAAGATGGAAGTGTGTTGGATGGTTATCTGAGGCTAAGATGAAAGGGTTCTGGACAGATAACACAGGCTAAGGTGGAAGACTGTTTGAAGGATAATACAGGCTAAGATGGAAGGTTGTTGGATGGATTCCTCAGGGTATGATGGAAGGGTGCTGCACAGATAACTCAGGCTAGGATGGAAGGGTGTGGGACGGATACCTCAGGCTAAGATGGAGGGAGTTGGATTGATATATCTGGCTAAAATGGAAGCGTGTTGGACGGATATCTTAGTCTTAGATGTCAGCGTTCTGGAGGGATACCTCAGGTTAAAATGGAAGTGAGTTGGACGGATTCCTCAGTCTATGATTGAAGTGGGTTGGACAGATAGCTCAAGCCAAAATAGAAGGGTACAGGACAAATACCTCAGGCTATGATATAGGTATTTGGACGGATACCTCAAGTAAAGATGGAAGTGTGTTGGATGGTTATCTGAGGCTAAGATGAAAGGGTTCTGGACAGATAACACAGGCTAAGGTGGAAGACTGTTTGAAGGATAATACAGGCTAAGATGGAAGGTTGTTGGATGGATTCCTCAGGCCAAGATGGAAGTGTGTTGGATGGATACCTTAGGCCACGATGGAAGGATGATACCTCAGGCTAAGATGAAAGAGGGCTGCATATAAATCTCAGGCGAAGACGGCAGGGTGCAGTATGCATTACCTCAGACTAAGATGGAAAGGTGCTGGCTGGATACCTCGGGCAAAGATGGAAGGGTCTTGGATGGATACCTCAGGCTAAGATAGAAGGGTGCTGGATAGATACCTCAGGCTAAGTTAGAAGAGTGTTGGGCGGATACCTCAAGCTAAGATTGTAGGGTGCTGTCTGGATACCTCAGGCTAAGGTGGAAGGATGGCCGATGGATAATTCAGGCTAAGATGCTAGGGTGCTGGATATAAACCACATGCTAAGATGGCAGGGTTTAAGACGGATATGCCAGACTAAGATGGAAGGGTGTAGCACAGATACTTCAGGCTAAAATGGAAGGATGTTGAATGGATACCTCAGGCTAAAATGAAAGTGTGCTGGACAGAAACCACAAGCTAAGATGACAGGGTTTAGGTCGGATATCTCAGACTAACACTGAAGGGTGTTGGACAGATACCTCAGGCTAAGATGGAAGAGTGTTGGGCAGACACCTCAAGGTAAGATTGAAGGCTGCTGGCTGGATACCTCAGGCTAAAATGAATGGATGTCAGATGGATACCTCAGGCTAAGATGATAGGGTGCTGGACATAAACCACAAGCCAAGATGGCAGGGTGTAGGATGGATACCTCAGGCTACGATGAAAGGGTACTATCCGGATACCTCAGGCTAAGATGGAAGGATACTGGACAAATAGCTCAGGCTAAGATAATAGTGTGTTTTACTGATATATTAGGCTAAAATGGAAGGGTGTGGACAGACCCCTCAAGCTAAGATGGAAGGTTGTTGGACGTATACCTCAGGCTAAGATGGAAGAGTGTTGGGCGGATACCTCAAGCTAAGATCTAAGGATTTTGGATGGATAGCTTAGGCTAAGATGGAAGTGTGTTGGATGGATACCTCTGGCTATGATGGAAGGGAGCTGTAGAAAACCTCAGGTTAAGCCGGCAGATTGTAGGACGGATACCTCAGACGAAGATGGAAAGGTGTTCGACAGATACCCCAGCAAAGATGGAAGGGTGTGGGATGGATAGATCAGGCTAAGATGGAAGGGTATTGGATGGATAATACACGCTAAGGTGGAACTGTGCTGGACAGATACCTTAGGCCAAGATGGAAGGGTGCTGGATGGGTACCTCAGGCTAAGATGGAAGTGTGTTGGACGGATACCTCAGGGTAAGATGGAAGGGTGTTGGACGGATATCTCAGGGGAAAATGGAAGGGTGCTGGACAGTAACCATGGTCCTAGGTAGAAGAGTGTTGGGCAGATACCTCAAGCTAAAATTGAAGGGTGCTGGCTGGATACCTCAGGCTAAGATGGAAGGATGTCAGATGGATACCTCAAGCTAAGATGATAGGGCGCTAGACATAAACCACAAGCTAAGACGGCAGGGTGTAGGATGGATACCTCAGGCTAAGATGGAAGTGTGTTGGATGGATACCTGAGGCTATGATTGAATGGAGCTCGAAAAAACCTCAGGCTATGACGGCAGAGTGTAGGATGGATACCTCAGATGAAGATGGAAGGGTATTGGATGGATTACACTGGCTCAGGTGGAAGTGTTTTGGACTTGTGCCTCAGGCTAAGATGGAAGAGTGTTGGACGGACACCTCAGGATAAAATCGAAGGGTGTTGGGCGGATACCTCAGACTAAGATGAAAGGGCGTTGGACTTACGCGTCAGGCTGAAATGGAAGGTTGTTGGATGGATACATCAGGCCATGATGGAAGGGTGTTGGACGGATACCTCAGGCCACGATGGAAGGATGATACCTCAGGCTAAGATGAAAGAGGGCTGCATATAAATCTCAGGCGAAGACTGCAGAGTGCAGTATGCATTACCTCAGACTAAGATGGAAAGGTGCTGGCTGGATACCTCGGGCAAAGATGGAAAGGTGCTGGCTGGATACCTCAGGCAAAGATGGAAGGGTGTTGGATGGAAACTTGAGGCTAAGATGTAAGGGTGCAGGATAGATACCTCAGGCTAAGATAGAAGAGAGTTGGGCGGATACCTCAAGGTAAGATTGAAGGGTGTTGGCTGGATACCTCAGGCTAAGATGGAAGGGTGCTGGACAGATACCATGGTCTAAGATGGAAGAGTGTTGAAAGATAACTCAGGCTAAGATGGAAGGGTGTTCAACAGATAGCTCAGGCTAAGATGCAAGGGTGTTCAACAGATAGCTCAGGCTAAGATGCAAGGGTGTTGGATTGATATATCAGGCGAAGATGGAAGGGTGCTGGATAGATACCACAGGCTAAGATGAAAGAGAGCTGCATATAAATCTCAGGCTAAGACGGCAGGGTATAGTATGCATACCTCAAACTAAGATGGAAAGGTGCTGGCTTGATACCTCAGGCAAAGATGGAAGGGTGTTGGATGGATACCTCAGGCTAAGATGAAAGGGTACTATCCGGATACCTCAGGCTAAGATGGAAGGGTACTGGACAAATAGCTCAGGCTAAGATAAAAGTGTGTTTGACTGATATATTAGGGTAAAATGGAAGGGTGTGGACAGACCCCTCAAGCTAAGATGGAAGGTTGTTGTACGTATACCTCAGGCTAAGATGGAAGAGTGTTTGGCGGATACCTCAAGCTAAGATCTAAGGATTTTGGATGGATAGCTTAGGCTAAGATGGAAGTGTGTTGGATGGATACCTCTGGCTATGATGGAAGGGAGCTGTAGAAAACCTCAGGTTAAGCCGGCAGAGTGTAGGATGGATACCTCAGACGAAGATGGAAGGGTGTTCGACAGATACCCCAGCAAAGATGGAAGGGTGTTGGACGGATAACTCAGGCTAAAATGTAAGGGTGTTGGATGGATACCTCAGAATAAGATGGAAGAGTGTTGGATGGATATATCAGGCTATGATGGAAGGGTGTTGGATGGATACCTCCGGCTAAGATGGATGGGTGTTAGACGTATGCCTCAGGATTGTACTCGCTGGAGTTTAGAAGATTGAGAGGGGATCTCTTTGAGACATATAAAATTCTGGCAGGACTGGACAGAATGGATGCAGATGGGATATTTCCAATGATGGGAAAATCCAGAACCCGGGGCCATGGTTTGAGGATAATAGGCAAACCATTTAGGACCGAGATGAGGAGGAATTTCTTTACCCAGAGGGTGGTGAATCTTTGGAATTCATTGCCACAGAGGGCAGTAGAGGCAGGTTCATTAAATACATTTAAGAGGGTATTAGATATATTCCTTCAGTATAAGGGTATTAAAGGTTACAGAGAGAAGGCGGGGACGGGGTACTGAACTTTAAGATCAGCCATGATCTCGTTGAATGGCGGAGCAGGCTCGAAGGGTTGAATGACCTACTCTTGCTCCTATCTTCTATGTTTCTATGTTTCTATGGAAGGTTGTTAGACCAATACATCAGGCTAAGATGGAAGGGTGTTGGATGGATACTGTTAGGTCTGCTTTGTTCATGAATGAGTGAGTCAAACACCAGACTGAGTCGAAATCAAAGTTCTTTGTTCTTTATTGCCGGATTGTAACACTTGCAACTAACAGTGTTAGTTGGAGAAGGCGCATTCTGCCGTTATCAGCAAGTGGTGTTTTTTATATACCTTAGGATACGTACTTAGTAAATGATCATACCATGACATTGTCCAATGAATAAACTGTTGCTGTCCCTCTCTGCTAGCCTCCTGCACATCAATTTGTCATCCCCACTCTTATCTTGAGAGTACAAGGTCACAACTGCATCTTGTTACGGCCCAGCACTGGGTGACTCCCTCTACATTCCCAGCTCATGATGTTTTTACCTAACAATACCTCAGGCTATGATGAAAGGGTGTTGGACGGATACTTCAGGGTAAGATGGAAGGGTGCTGCACAGCTACCTCAGGCTAAGATGGAGGGAGTTGGATTGATATATCTGGCTAAAATGGAAGCGTGTTGGACGGATACCTTAGGCTTAGATGGCAGGGTTCTGGAGGGATACCTCAGGTTAAAATGGAAGTGAGTTGGACGGATTCCTCAATCTATGACTGAAGTGTGTTGGACAGATAGCTGAAGCCAAGATAGAAGGGTACAGCACAAATACCTCAGGCTATGATATAGGTATTTGGACGGATACCTCAAGTGTGTTGGATGGTTATCTAAGGCTAAGATGAAAGGATGCTGGACAGATACCAGAGGCTAAAATGGAAGAATGTTGGACGGATAACTCATGCTAAGATGGAAGGGTGTTCGATGGAAACATCAGGCTAAGATGGAAAGGTTTGAGTTTTATACATCAGGCTAAGATGGAAGAATGCTGAACAGATACCACAGTCTAAGATGGAAGCATATTGGACGGATAACTCAGGCTAAGATGAAAGGATGTTTGATGGACACCTCATGCTAAGATGGAAGAGTGCTGGATGGATACCATGGTCTAAGATGGAAGAGTGTTGAGCAGATACCTCAAGCTATGATTGAAGTGTGCTGGCTGGATACCTCAGGCTAATATGGAAGGATTTCAGGTGGATACCCCAGCTAAGATGATAGGGTGCTGGACATAAACCACGAGCTAAGACGGCAGGGTGTAGGATGGATACCTCAGGCTACGATTGAAGTGTGTTGGATGGATACCTGAGGTGATGATTGAAGGGAGCTGGACAAAAAGTTATGATGCCAGAGTGTAGGAAGGATACCTCAGACGAAGATGGAAGGGTGTTCGATGGATACCCCAGCTAAGATGGAAGGATGTTGGATGGATACCACATGCTCAGATGGAAGGGTGTTGGATGGACACCTCATGCTAAGGTGCAAGAGTGCTGGACGGATACCACAGGCTAAGATGGAAGAGTGTTGGATGGATAACTCACACTGAGAAGGAAAGGTGTTGGATGGATACCTCAGACTACGATGGAAGGTTGCTGGACAGATACCACAGTCTAAGATGGAAGAGTGTTGGACGGATAACTCAGGCTAAAATGTAAGGGTTTTGGATGGATACCTCAGAATAAGATGGAAGAGTGTTGGATGGATATATCAGGCTATGATGGAAGGGTGTTGGATGGATACCTCCGGCTTAGATGGACGGGTGTTAGACGTATGCCTCAGGATTGTACTCGCTGGAGTTTAGAAGTTTGAGAGGGGATCTCATAGAGACATATAAAATTCTGGCAGGACTGGACATAATGGATGCAGATGGGATATTTCCAATGATGGGAAAATCCAGAATCCGGGACCATGGTTTGAGGATAATAGGCAAACCATTTAGGACCGAGATGAGGGGAAATTTCTTTACCCAGAGGGTGGTGAATCTGTGGAATTCATTGCCACAGAGGGCAGTAGAGGCAGGTTCATTAAATATATTTAAGAGGGAATTAGATCTATTTCTTCAGTATAAGGGTATTAAAGGTTACGGAGAGAAGGCGGGGACGGGGTACTGATCTTGTTGAATAGCGGAGCAGGCTCGAAGGGTTGAATGACCAACTCCTGCTCCTAACTTCTATGTTTCTATGGAAGGTTGTTGGACCAATACATTAGGCTAAGATGGAAGGGTGTTGGATGGATACCTCAGGCTAAGATGAAAGGGTGTTGGATCGATACTTCAGGGTAAGATGGAAGGGTGCTGCACAGATACCTCAGGCTAAGATGGAAAGGTGTTGGACAGATACCTCAGGCTAAGATGGAGGGAGTTGGATTGATATATCTGGCTAAAATGGAAGCGTGTTGGATGGATACCTTAGGCTTAGATGGCAGGGTTCTGGAGGGATACCTCAGGTTAAAATGGAAGTGAGTTGGACGGATTCCTCAGTCTATGACTGAAGTGTGTTGGACAGATTGCTGAAGCCAAGATAGAAGGCTACAGCACAAATACCTCAGGCTATGATATAGGTATATGGACGGATACCTCAAGTGTGTTGGATGGTTATCTAAGGCTATGATGAAAAGATGCTAGACAGATACCACAGGCTAAAATGGAAGAGTGTTGGACGGCTAACTCATGCTAAGATGGAAGGGTGTTCGATGGATACCTCAGGCTAAGATGAAAGTGTGCTGGACATAAACCACAAGCTAAGATGGCAAGGTTTAGGCCGGATACCTCAGACTAACACTGAAGGGTGTTGGACAGATACCTCAGGCTAAGATGGAAGGGTGTTGGATGGAACGTCAGGCTAAGATGAAAGGGTGTTGGACAGATACCTCAGCGTAAGATGGAAGGGTGCTGGACGTATACCACAGTCTAAGATGGAAGAGTGTTGGGCTTATAACTCAGGCTAAGATGGAAGGATGTAGGGCAGATACCTCAAGCTAAGATGGAAGGGTGTTGGACAGATACCTCAGGCTAAGATGGAAGGGTGTTGAACAGAGACCTCAGGCTAAGATGGAGGGAGTTGGATTCATATATCTGGCTAAGATGGAAGAGTGCTTGTCAGATACCACATGCTAAGATGGAAGAGCGTTGGAAGGATAACACAGGCTAAGATGGAAGGGTGTTGGATGGATATATCATGCTAAGATAGAAGGGTGTTGGATGGATACCTCAGGCTAAGATAGAAGGGAGCTGCACATAAACCTCAGGCTAAGACGACAGGGTATAGTATGCATACCACAGACTAAGATGTGAGGGTGCTGGCTAGATACCTCAGGCAAAGATGGAATGGTGTTGGATGGATACCTCAGGATAAGATAGAAGAGTGTTGGGCGGATAACTCAAGGTAAGATTGAAGGCTACTGGCTGTATACCTCAGGCTAAAATGGATGGATGTTGGATGGATACCTCAGGCTAAGATGATGGGTGCTGGACATAAACCACAAGCTAAGATGGCAGATTGTAGGATGGATACCTCAGGCTAAGATGGAAGTGTGCTGGACGGATACCTCAGGTTTATATGGAAGGGTGTTGGATGGATACCTCAGGCTAAGATAGAAGGGAGCTGCACATAAACCTCAGGCTAAGACGACAGGGTATAGTATGCATACCACAGACTAAGATGTGAGGGTGCTGGCTAGATACCTCAGGCAAAGATGGAAGGGTGTTGGATGGATACCTCAGGATAAGATAGAAGAGTGTTGGGCGGATAACTCAAGGTAAGATTGAAGGCTACTGGCTGTATACCTCAGGCTAAAATGGATGGATGTTGGATGGATACCTCAGGCTAAGATGATGGGTGCTGGACATAAACCACAAGCTAAGATGGCAGATTGTAGGATGGATACCTCAGGCTAAGATGGAAGAGTGTTGAACGGATAACTCAGGTTTATATGGAAGGGTGTTGGATGGATAACTCAGGCTAAGGTGAAAGGGTGTTGGACAGATACCTCAGGCTAAGATTGAAGGGTATTGGATGGATAACACAGGCTAATGTGGAACGCTGCTGGACAGATACCGTAGGCTAAGATGGAAGTGAGCTGAATGGTTACATCAGCCTAAGATGGAAGGATGCTGGATGGGTACCTCAGGCTAAGATGGAACTGTTTTGCACTTGTGCCTCAGGCTAAGATGGAATGGTGTTTCATGGACACCTCAGGATAAAATGGAAGGGTGTTGGGCGGATACTTCAGGCTAAGATAAAAGGGTGTTCGATTTATACCTCAGGCTAAGATGGAAGGTTGTTGGATGGATACGTCAGGATAAGATGGAAGGGTGTTGGATGGATATCTCAGGCTATGATGGAAGGGAGCTGGACAAAACCTCAGGCTAAGATGGCGGAGCGTAGAACGGATACCTCAGACGAAGATGGAAGGGTATTTGACGGATACCCCAGCTAAGATGGAAGGGTGTTGGATGGATACGTCAGGATAAGACGGAAGGGTATTGGATGATTAATACAAGCTAAGGTGGAACGGTGCTGTACAGATACCTTAGGCTAAAATGGAAGGGTGCTGGATGGGTACCTCATGCTAAGATGGAAGAGTGTTGGACGGATACGTCAGGCTATGATGGAAGGATGTTGGACGGATATCTCAGGGTAAAATGGAAGGGTGCTGGACAGATACCATGGTCTAAGATAGAAGAGTGTCGGGCAGACCCTCAAGCAAAGATTGAAGGGTTGTGGCTGGATACCTCAGGCTAAGATGGAAGGATGTCAGATGGATACCTCAAGCTAAGATGATAGGGCGCTAGAAATAAACAACAAGCTAAGACGGCAGGGTGTAGGATGGATACCTCAGGCTAAGATGGAAGGGTGTTGGATGGATAATTCGGGGTAAAATGGAAGGGTGCTGGACAGATACCTCAGGATAAGATAGAAGGGTGCTGGATAGATACCTCAGGCTAAGTTGGAAGGGTGTTGAATGGATACAGGCTAAGATGAAAGGGTGTTGGACGGATACCTCAGGGTAAGATGGAAGGGTGCTGCACAGATACCTCAGGCTAGGATGGAAGGGTGTGGGACAGATGCCTCAGGCTAAGATGGAAGGGTGTTGGACGGATACCTCAGGGTATGATGGAAGGGTGCTGCACAGATACCTCAGGCTAGGATGGAAGGGTGTGGGACAGATACCTCAGGCTAAGATGGAAGAGTGTTGGACAGATACCTCAGGCTAAGATGGAGGGAGTTGGATTGATATATCTTGCTAAAATGGAAGCGTGTTGGACGGATATCTTAGTTTTAGATGGCAGGGTTCTGGAGGGATACCTCAGGTTAAAATGTAAGTGAGTTGGATGGATTCCTCAGTCTATGATTGAAGTGTGTTGGACAGATAGCTCAAGCCAAAATAGAAGGGTACAGGATAAATACCTCAGGCTATGATATAGGTATTTAGACGGATACCTCAAGTAAAGATGGAAGTGTGTTGGATGGTTATCTGAGGCTAAGATGAATGGATGCTGGACAGATACCACAGGCTAAAATGGAAGAGTGATGGACAAATAACTCATGCTAAGATGGAAGGGTGTGAGTTTTATACCTCAGGCTAAGATGAAAGGGTGTCGGATGGATACCTCAGGCAAAGATGGATGGGTGTTGGATGGATACCTCAGGCAAAGATGAAGTGTATTGGATGGATAAGAAGGCTCAGGTGAAATGGTGCTTGACAGATACTTCAGGCTAAGATGGAAGGGTGCTGGACGGTTACATCAGGCTAAGATGGAAGGATGCTGGATGGGTACCTCAGGCAAAGATGGAATAGTGTTGGACAGACATCTCAGGATAAAATGGAAGGGTGTTGGGCGGATAACTCAGTCTAAGATGAAAGGGTGTTGGACTTGTGCCTCAGGCAAAGATGGAATTTTGTTGGATGGATACATCAGGCTTAGATGGAAGGGTGTTGGGCGGATAACTCAGTCTAAGATGAAAGGGTGTTGGACTTGTGCCTCAGGCAAAGATGGAATTTTGTTGGGTGGATACATCAGGCTTAGATGGAAGGGTGTTGGACGGATACCTCAGGCTAAGATGAAAGGGTGTTGGACGGGTACCTCAGGCTAAGATGCAAGGGTGTTGAACAGATACCTCAGGCTAAGGTGGAGGGAGTTGGATTGATATATCATGCGAAGATGGAAGGGTGCTGGATAGATACCTCAGGCTAAGATGAAAGAGATCTGCATATAAATCTAAGGCTACAACGGCAGGGTGTAGTATGCATACCTCAGACTAAGATGGAAAGGTGCTGGCTGGATACCTCATGCAAAGATGGAAGGGTGTTGGATGGAAACTTGAGGCTAAGATGGAAGGGTGCAGGATAGATACCTCAGGCTAAGATAGAAGAGAGTTGGGCGGATACCTCAAGGTAAGATTGAAGGGTGTTGGCTGGATACCTCAGGCTAAGATGGAAGGCTGCTGGCTTGATACCTCAGGCTAAAATGAATGGATGTCAGATGGATACCTCAGGCTAAGATGATAGGGTGCTGGACATAAACCACAAGCCAAGATGGCAGGGTGTAGGATGGATACCTCAGGCTACGATGAAAGGGTACTATCCGGATACCTCAGGCTAAGATGGAAGGGTACTGGACAAATAGCTCAGGCTAAGATAATAGTGTGTTTTACTGATATATTAGGCTAAAATGGAAGGGTGTGGACAGACACATCAGGCTAAAATGGAAGGGTGCTGGACAGATACATCAGACTCAAATGGAAGTGTGTTGGACGGATACCTTAGGCTTAGATGGCATGGTTCTGGAGGGATACCTCAGGTTAAAATGGAAGTGAGTAGGATGGATTCCTTCGGCGGAGATGGAAAGGTGTTGGGCGGATAACTCAGGCCAAGATGGAAGGGTACTGGACAAATACCTCATGCTCAGATGGAAGGGTGTTGGATGGACATCTCATGCTAAGATGGTATAGAGCTGGACGGATACCTCAGGCTACGATGGCAGGGTGTGGGATTTATACCTCAGGCTAAGATAGAAGTTTGCTGGACAGATACCACAGGCTAAGATGTAAGGGTGTTGGATGGATACCTCAGGCTAAGATGGAAGGCTGCTGAACAGATACCTCAGGCTAAGATGGAAGTGTGTTGGATGGATATGTCAGTCTAAAATGGAAGAGTGTGGACAGACACATCAGGCTAAGATGGAAGTGTGCTGGATGGGAAGTCACGCCAAGATGGAAGGGTTTTGGCGGATATCTCAGGCTAAGATGGAAGGGTGCAGGACGGATACCTCAGGCTAAGATTGATAGGGTGCCGGATGGATACCTCAGGCTAAAATTGAAGGATGCTGGATTGATACCTCAGGCTCAGATGCAAGTGTGTTGGACAAATACCTCAGGTTAAGATTGAAGGGTGTTAGATGGATACCAGGCTATGATGAAAGGGTGTTGGATGAATACCTCAGTTTAAGTTGGAAGGTAGTTGAACGGATACCTCAGGTTAAGATGGCAGGGTATTGGATGGATACCTCAGTCTAAGATGGAATGGCATTTCACAAAATTGCATTTCGACTGCTATAAAACCGAAAAAAGATTCACCATCAGCAGAAAATGCCCGGCACCCCTTACAGTCACAAAGAGAAGCAAAATAGATCCCCTTCAGATTCACTGAGTGTCCATGGATTCTCTTCCAGCACTCCTGCATCCTCTGTAGCCACACAGACTTCAGTTTGAACTATCGGCAACGTGAGATCCAGATCCAAACCTCTGACACAGTCAGGAAGCCGTCAGTGCCTGAGGCTTCTCGGGAACCCCTCCCACTTTTGGCACCCTTTTGGATCCTTATTATGATACTTGGTCCCTTTTCAGCTAGTCCCAACCCAGTCCCCAGCAGCTTGTGTGGGTTCCTTACCTCGAGTTTCCACTCGAGTTGCGACTGTTTTTCAGTCACAGAACCCCCTCTCTAGTCTGCCGCTGTGGTCACTGTCCCATCAGGTTGACTCCTCTGATTCCGTTTCTCAAACAGGGAGGTGTCTTCCCGTTACCTGCGCCAGTCCTCCGCTTCACCCATTTGTAACCCTGTGAGGCTGCTGTCGGACTCAGGCACCGCCATCTTGGGCCCGGACCCCGCGGTCGCAGGATTTTAAAATAACTGCTCTGTGTTTGGTTTTCCTTCAGTGAAGGGCTTGTCCTGTTGACACCCAGACTTTCCACTTTCTCCAAGATCCATGTCAGGATTGTGATGGAATATTCTCCAATTGCTTGGATTAATGCTGTTCTAACAATACTCAGGAAACTTGTGACATTGAGGATAAAACAGTCAGTATAATCGACAGCTCATCCACCAGTCATAGACATTAAGCACAGTACAAGCCCTTCAACCCACAATGTTGTGCTGACCTGTTGAAACCCTACTCCTCAACAATCTCATTTTTCCCTAATTCACATCCATAATCCTACATTTTTCTTATATCCATGGGCCTTTCTAAGAATCTTTGGAATGCCCCTCCTGTGCCAGCCTCCACCACTACTCTGGCAATGGATTTCAGGCACCCACCATTTGGAATTAAATAAAACTTATCTCTGCCATCTCCCCAAAACTTTCCTCCACTCCCCTTAAACCCATGTCTCAGGTATTTGCTATTGTCGCCCCAGGATAAAGGGTGCTGGCTGTCCACCCTACCTAAGCTCTTCATAATCTTATATTCCTCTACGAAGTCACCTCTCATCCTCCCACGAGAAAAGCCCTAGCTCTGTCCACTTTACTTCATATGACATGTTCTCCAATCCACGCACCATCCTGGTAAATCTGTGCATCTTTTTCAAAGCATTTTATATCCTTTCTGTAATGAGGTGACCAGATTGGAAAGCAATAATCCAATTGTGGTCTAACCAGAGTTTTATAGAGCTGCAACCTTACCTCACACCTCTTGAGCTCAATGAAGGCCAGATTACCATGCTTAACCACCATATCAATTTGCATGGTAACCATGAGGTATCTGTGGACCCCAAGTTCTCTCTGTTCCTCCACACTTTTAAAGAATGCTGCCGTAAACCATAAACACCCCCTTTGTTCAACCTTCCAAACTGCAGAACTTCTCTCTTAACCAGACTGAACTCTCCCCTGCCTTTACTCTCCAACTCTGCATCCTGTCTAAATGATGTTACATAGAATCATGACCTTCTCTACACTGTTGTGACTCCTGTGTGTGCCACGAACAAACTGCACAGCAGCAACTTACCAAGACTTCTTTGTCGGCACCCCCTGAATGAACGTGGCAGTGTTGCTGGAGCTGCTGTCACGATGTGAACCTGGGAGTGGTGTGGACTTGATCCTGACGGCTCCATGCAGGCTTTAAGCAGCCAACAGCGTTTGTAAATATAATCCTGCAACCACAGAGGTCTGTGCCCAAGATAGTGGTGCCTGTGTTCTGCAGCAGCCGCGAGGGGGTTGCAGAATCTGGGGAAGCAATGGACCAGTGCAGGACACTGAAAATGGGGAGAATACCACCACGCCCCCCAACTGTTGAGATGAAGAAGCAGAGATGACCCTGCAGGGAGTGGCTGAAGGACCCTACAGTCTGGTGACCATGGCAGCAGGCCAGCAAGGAGCTCAGCATCTGGATGGACTCACACAGGCTGCTGGAGACTGGCTCATGGGAACCAGGTATTGGAACCGGGATTCAAGAAGGTACGAAGGACAAGATTGGTTCCCAAAGGGCCTCGAGCTTTGAAGGCATCCTGATCATATTGGAGGTTTGTATCTGGAGCTCGGGTTTCTGATGGAACGAACAGGGGTCTGTATGGCTGAGGAGGTGCTGGAGGCAGGGTCAGAGCCAGAACGAGTGTTAGAGGGTGGCCATTAGGGTAATGGGGGGGCACAGTCCAAAACTCATAAATGCTCAGTGAGGGTGGGGGGGATGCTGGTTAATACCTGCCGAATGATTGTTAACCTCCTCCATCCCTCCAACATAGCAGCTGAAGGCACTGTTTTTATTGCATGGAGAGTCACTGGCTTGCACCAAACTACACACTAGTGGTGCTTGATGCATGCTAGTGACGCGGGCGTGGTGTGGGTGGAGAATCTTTATCGTGCCTCAAGCTAGACACTAGTAATGCTTACACATGCCAGTGGCGTGGGTGGGTCTGACGGCAAGTGATGGCCACTTGCGTATCGGGAGCACAGCACCTTGCTTGAGGGGTCAATGCCCACGAATGCTCCCCCGCCTTGGTCTGACCCCGGCTGGAGGCAAATCCATGGATACTCAAAGACTCTGAAGGGACTCCCTTTTGCTTCTCTTTCTCTCGTACTGTAAGGAGCACCGGGCGACACTAATGGCGACTCTTTGTCTGCCTTACGACTGGAAGAAGGGAATTCCATGTAATATTACATGTTCTGTATTATTACATGACAATAAAATAATTTTGAATCTTAACCTGCATCCCCTACGATGACATCAGACAAAGGCAGATGGCATATCAGTACACTCCCACTTGCAGATTTGTTCCCATGTCAAGTGCAAGTTGGACTTAGAAATAGATTATTCCATCCTGATGACATCTATGCAAGACTGCCTCAGGAAGACATCCAACATCTAGAACCCGATCGCCCTGGGCACAGTCTCTTCCTGCTGCTACTCTCAGGTAGAAGGTACAGAAGCCTGAAGCCTGAAGTCCACAACTCAAAACGGTCTTTTTAACCAACAGTTATCAGGCTCTTGAACCTCCCCACAACCAGGGTTGTGAGTGAATTGAGGTATTTGGACAGCATGGGCTCTTGGGCTGGGAGGCCCTGTATCTGTGCTGTATGTCAAAATTAAATTTAAAATATTAAAAAATTGAAATCAATGTAGATCGATGAACAGGTAGTGATGAAGATACAGGGCGGCTGCAGAAGGACTTAGATTAGGAGAATGGACAAAGAAATGACAAATTAAATACAATGATGGAAAGGGTAAGGTTGTGCACTTTGGTACAAAAAATAAACAGGAAGACTATTTTCTTTCTTTTTCTTTTTAAAATAATTTTATTAATTTTTCAGTAACAATAAATTTGTACAGTACAATTATGGAAGACTATTTTCTAAACGGCGAAAAATTTGTAAATACCCAGATGCAAAGGTACTTGGGAGTCCTCATGCAAGATGGCATCAAGGTAAACTTAAATGTGGTAGTGAAGAAGGCAAATGCAGCGCTGGCGTTCATTTCAAGGGGAATAGAATATCAGAGCAGGGATATGATGTTGAGGCTTTACAAGGCCCTGGTGAGACCTCACTTGGAGCACTGTGAGCAGTTTGGGGCTCCTCATTTAAGAAAGGATGTGGTGACATTGGAGAGCATCCAGAGGAGGTTCACATGGGTAATTCCAGGAATGAAAGGGTTATATGAGGAGGGTTTGACAACTCTTAATCTGTGATTGTTAGAATTTAGAAGTATGGGGTGGGGTCTCATTGAAACAATTCATAAGTTGAAAGGTGTGGACAGAATAGATGTTGAAAGGTTGTTTCCCACTTTGGCAGAGTCTAGGACAAGAGGGTACAACTTCAGGATTGAAGGGTGTCCACTTAGAACAGAGGTGCGGATGAATTTATTTATCCAAAGGCTAGTAAATCTGCGGAATTTGTTGCCACAGGTGGTGTGGAGGCCAAGTCATTGGGTGTATTTAAGGCAGAGATTGACAGGTTGTTGATTAGCCAGGCATCAGATGTTTTGGGGAGAAGCCCGGGCAGTGGGCTGAGTTGGAAAATGGATCAGTTCATGATTAAATGGTTGGGCAGAGTTGATGGGCTGAATGGCCTATTTCTGCTCCTATGTCTTATGATCTTAATAACTCGACCACTAATTTTATGAAGCATGATCTTTTAGTGTATGTTCCTTTTACTTACAGGTTAATTTCAATGAACCGTTATCAATGCTTCAAAGACTAACTGAAGACCTGGAATATCATGACTTGTTGGACAAGGCAGCTCGGTGTGAAAGCCCTGCTGAGCAGATGTGCTACGTGGCTGCTTTCTCTGTGTCTTCTTACTCAACCACCATCCATCGCACGGCAAAGCCATTTAATCCCCTGCTTGGGGAGACCTTTGAGTTGGACCGGCTAGAGGAGAGTGGTTTTCGCTCGCTGTGTGAGCAGGTGAGGGCCCTCTGGGGTGGGACTGTGTTCGTGTCAGATTGTAACGTCCAATGAAGTCCATTGGCACAAATGGATGAGACTTGGAGTGTAAAGTAAAGTATGTCTTCTTGGAAGACCTCGCCATCCATATCATTGGGGCATTCCACTCTGGTGTTGATAGTGAAGCCGTGATAAATCTTGGGTCAATCTAATTTGGGGCAATGATGCTTTTGAGCCATATGGTTAGCACATAGGTGAAATATTCATCCCTCCAGTTTTGACAAAAAATGAATTCAGTATTACGTGGAAGGAGGATGGTGAGGAGCCGACTGCATCATCTAGTGTGGAGATTCAGAATTAGGACTCACTACAGGTTTGGGGTCCTTATTTAAGAAAGGATGTGCTGGCATTGGAAAGGGTTCAGAGTAGAATGATTCCTGGAATGAAGGGATCAGCATATGAAGAACACTTGACGGCTTTGGACTATAATCCATGGAGATCAGAAGAATGAGGGAGGACCTCATCGAAACATTCTGAATGTTGAAAGGCCTGGACAGAGTAGATGTGGCAAAGTTGATTCCCATGGTAGGGGAGTCAAGAACAAGTGGGCACAACTTCAGGCTGAAGGGCGCCCTTTTAAAACAGATGCGTAGGAATTTCTTTGGCCAGAGGGTGGTGAACGTTTGGAATTTGCTGCCACAGGAGGCTGTGGAGGCAAGGTCATTGGGTATATTTAAGGTAGCGATTGATAGGATTCTAAATAGTCAGGGTATCAAAGGCAGAGGAGTGGGAGATTAAATCAGCTCATGATGGAATGGCAGAGTGGACTTGATAAGCCTAGTAGCCTACATCTGCTCCTATATCTTATGGTCTTATATATTTATCATTGTCTCTCTGTGACAACTTGCAAGAACTGTCAGGATACTTGACATATTGCATTAGGCGCATCTGCGATCTTGAGTTTTGGGTTGTTTTACTCAGTACAGTTGGAGTTGGAACAGATAATATGTACTGGCTGCAGACACTAAGGCATTTTTTTTGCCTTGCATTCTACGAGTTCACGTGTATGGGCCTAAATTGAGGAAACAGAGACTTTTTGACTTATTTTTATATTTTCCTGTACTCAGAATGTCACAAGATGCATTAATATATAAAGTGCGTCAAAAAAGGTTTTGTGCTTCACCATTATTAGCTTAAGAAAGAGGAAGCGCTGAATCTTTTTAAAAACATGAGGATTAATAAGTCCGCAGGACTGGACGAGATTTACCCCAGGTTGCTATGCGAAGGGAGGGAAGAGATTGGCTGGGTGGTTGGCAAAGATCTTTGCGTCCTCCCTGGCCACAGGGGGAGCTGCTGGAGGATTGGAGAACGGCAAATGTGGACGCCCCTTGTTTAAAAAATGGTAATAGGGAGAATCCTGGGAATTATTGAACATTGAGCCTTAAGTCAATGATGGGCAAATTATTGGAGAGAATTCTTAAAAACAGGATTTACGCGCATTTAGAGAAGTACAGTCTTCTCAGGGATAGCCAGCCACTTTGTGAGGGGTAGGTTGTGTCTCACTAACATGGAATGTAGGTGGAATGTATTCTGCCTGGATCTCAGTGAATTGTGGAATTTCACAGGGATCTGTCCTGCTCTTTGTGATTTTTATTCATGACCTGGACAAAGAAGAAGAGGGAAATGTCAGTAAATTTTCAGATTGGAGGTATTGTGTAGAATGGTGGCACAGTTGGTGTAGTGGTCAGCACAATGCCTTTACAGTGCCAGTGATCAGGACCGGACCAGGGTTCGAATTCCACACTGTCTCTAAGGAGTTTGTACATTCTCCCCATGTCTGCGTGGGTTTTTTCAGGGGGCTCCAGTTTCCTCCCACCGTTCGAAACGTCCCAGGGGTGTAGGTTAATGAGGAGTAAATTGGTGGCACGGATTCAAGGGCTGAAATGGCCTGTTACCATGCTGTATGTCTAAATTTAAATTTTAAAAAAATTAAAGGTTGTCATAGGTTGCAACAGGATATAGACAGGATGTAAAGTTGGACGAAGAAGTGGCAGATGGACTTCAATCTGGATAAGTGTGAGGTGATGCATTTTAGAAGGTTAAACCTGAAGACAGAGGACATGGTGAATGGCACGATTCTTAATAGTGTGGAAGAACAGAGGGACCTTGGGGTCCAAATCCATAGATCTCTCAAAGTTGCTGCACAGGTTGATAGGATAGTTAAGGAGGCCTATGGGATGCTGGGCTTGAGTTCAAGAGGTCATGTTGCAACTCTATAGATCTCTGGTGAAACCACACACTGTGTTCAGTTCTGGTCACCTCATTGTAGGGAAGATGTAGAAGATAAGGAGAGGGTGTAGAGGAGATTTACTAGGATATTGCCTGGATTATGAGACGAGGTGAGATGAGCTGGGACTTGTTTCTTTGGAGTGATGAAAGATGAGAGGTGGCTTAATAGAGGTCTACAAGATTCTGAGAGGCATAGATAAGGTGGACAGCCAGCACCTATTCCCCAGGGCAAGAATAGCGAATACCAGAGGACATCTATACAAAGTGAAGGGAGGACAGTTTAGGGGAAACATCAGGGGTACGTTTTCTACACAGAGAGTTGAGGGTGCCTGGAATGCCTTGCCAGGCATGGTGGTGGGGGCTGAAACATCAGGAGCATTTAAGAGACTCTTAGACTGGCACATGAAAGAAAAATAGAGGGTTACGAACTAAGAAGGGTTTCTTTCTTTGGTAGGAATATATAGGTCAGCATAACATCAAGGGCTGAAGGATTTGTACTGTGCTATAATGTTCTATGTGACCATTGTAGATTTTAAAATGTGCTGTATTTTGGTCAGCAGAACTACACTGTAGCAATGAAATGAACAACTCCCTGTACATGATACTGTAGCGCGTCCTGTAGCCTTCCCTGACTTAGTTCTTCTCCATTTCTTGTACACAGGTGAGCCACCATCCTCCGGCTGCAGCTCACCATGTCCATTCCAAGTGCGGCTGGACCTTGTGGCAGGAAATCACCATTGCCAGCAAGTTCCGTGGGAAATACCTTTCCATCATGCCACTGGGTAAGAAATTTGTACGCCAACTTGTAGAGTTCCTGCGGCTTCAAAATCGCAAGATCCATGGAATCTCCCTCCTGGGAATCTGACATGCTGTATGTCATGAGGAATCGTTTTGTCTAGTTGACATTTTGTAAGGAGTTTGGTTCCGCCACTGGGAAACCGAGCCATTCTCTCCCCTAGGCAGGGAATCTGGATGTGCTGTTCTCAGTGTTGTGGACAGTCCTTTTAATGATGTGTAACACTCAAGTTTTTAATGTTCTTATGAAGCTGATCATTACCACCTTCAAAAGTTTTTTTTTCCCTCGAGTCATTTCTTGAAGGAAAGACCAGTTAATATCTCATAGAAAACTAAAACACTTTCTTATGAATATTCTTTATAAGCAGCACGGTTACCGTAATGGTGAGAGCAGCACTGTTACACCGCCAGAGACCCGGGTTCGAATCTGGCACTGTCCGTAAGGAGTTTGTACATTTTCCCCGTGTCTGCATGGGTTTCTGAGTGTTCTGGTTTCAGATCAGATACTATTTATTGTCATGTAATAAAACAAAAATATAACATTACATGAAATTGCCTTTAATCTGCAATAAGGCAGATAAAGATTTGCCATTAGCATTGCCCAGTGCCCGAGAAAGATAAGCAGAGGAAAGTCTCCTCAGAATCACCAAGTGTCCGTGGATTCATCTCCAGAGCTCCTGCAACCACACGGACTCTTGTTCAATTTAAATAATTGACAGCCCAAGCTCCAGATCCAAATCTCTCACGCAATGAGGAAGCCACCCTTCCTGCCCTTCAAAATGTACGGGGTTTGTCGGGTTAGTTGGGTTCATGGGCCAGAACGCCCTGTTACCGTGCTGCACATCTAATTTTTTTTTTTAAACATTGAAATGTTAAAAATTCTTTGCTCCTTGCTGATGTTTAACTCCGCAATTTTAGCATTTCTGATATTCTTTCATCTGTTCCTGATGAATTATTCAACAATCATTCATATGGCTTCTATTTTAATTTTATTGTTGACTCACTCTCTGCCTTTCCCAGACTACTGTTTTAAAGATAATTAATTTGTTCATAGACTTTCAGTGGCTTTTTGCACTGGATGATCTTACCAAGCAGCCAGTGTAAGTTACAGCAGTGTCGTCAGTTGACAAAACTAAACTGGTTAAGTGCAGTACTCTGCATTTTTAACCAATCAGGTTATTGAGGAGTGTGAATGAGCCATTTTCTTGTGTTAAATATAATGCACGGAGTGAAGGAGTAAAGTAAAATCGGTTGCGAGATCAATAAAAGAAACAAGAACGCCTTAAAAAAAATTTTTAAGTGTCAGTCATTATTAAAATTTGAGTTGCGTGCACTGGGTTGAACAACCATGGACATTTGATCAGCTTTGGTCTTTGCTACTCCCACATCGACAAAAGTGATGGGAGGAAGGACTGGAAAGTCCAGAGTTACTGCCTCAAGACTTGATCTGGAATCAGTGCAGTGGCATGGAGGTGGTGCGGTGCTTCATGCAACAGTGATGTGGAGTCGGTGTGGTGCCCCATGGCATGGTGATGTGGAGTTGGTGCAGTGTCCCACAGCACGGTCATGTGGAGTTGGTGCAGTGCCCCATGGCATGGTGATATGGAGTCGGTGCAGTGCCCCACGGCATGGTCATGTGGAGTTGGTGCAGTGCCCCATGGCATGATCATGTGGAGTTGGTGCAGATCCCCATGGCATAGTCATGTGGAGTTGGTGCAGATCCCCATGGCATGGTCATGTGGAGTTGGTGCAGATCCCAATGGCATAGTCATGTGGAGTTGGTGCAGATCCCCATGGCATGGTCATGTGGAGTTGGTGCAGATCCCCATGGCATGGTCATATGGAGTTGGTGTAGATCCCCATGGCATGATCATGTGGAGTTGGTGCAGATCCACACGGCATGGTCATGTGGAGTCGGTGCAGTGCCCCATAGAAAAGTGATGCGCAGTTGGTGCAGTGCCTCACGGCATGGTGATGTGGAATTGGTGCAGTGCCCTACGCCATGTTGATGTGTAGTTGGTGCAGTTCCTCATGGCATGGTCATGTGGAGTCAGTGGGGTGCCCCATGGTACGGTGATGTGGAGTCAGTGCGGTGCCCCAAGGTAGGGTGATGTGGTGTCAGGGTAGTGCCTCATGGCTTGGTGGAGTTGGTGTGGTGGTCCATGGCATGGTGATATGGAGTCAGCATGATGCTCCATGGTACAGTGATGTGGAGTTGGCACGGTGCCCCATGGCACAGTGATGTGGAGTTGGTGTAGTGCCCCATGGCATGGTGATATGGAGTCAGTGCGATGCTCCATGGTACAGTGATGTGGAGTTGGCACGGTGCCCCATGGCACAGTGATGTGGAGTTGGTGTGGTGCCCCATGGCATGGTGATATGAAGTCAGTGCGATGCTCCATGGTACAGTGATGTGGAGTTGGCACGGTGCCCCATGGCACAGTGATGTGGAGTTGGTGTGGTGCTCCATGGCATGGTGATATGGAGTCAGTGCGATGCTCCATGGTACAGTGATGTGGAGTTGGCACGGTGCCCCATGGCACAGTGATGTGGAATTGGTGCGGTGCTCCATGGCATGGTGATATGGAGTAAGTGCAATGCTCCATGGTACAGTGATGTGGAGTTGGCGCGGTGCCCCATGGTACAGTGATGTGGAGTTGGCGTGGTGCCCCATGGCATGGTGATGTGGAGTTGGCGCGGTACCCCATGGTGTTCCCTGCGTGACCCTGTCCTGACTCTGTGGTCATGTTGAAGTGGTGAGATTTCTGCCTCTGCTGAAGCATTAGAATTATATTGGCAACCAGATTTTTGTCTCCTGGTTGTTGAACTCTGTGTAGGGTAATTCAGCCTTACTACAACGATGGGGTGGCATGGTTAATTTTTTTTTAAATTAGGCATTCAGCATGGTAACAGTTCCAAGAGCCTGTGCCTCACAATTTCACCCAATTGACCTACAATCGTTGTACAATCTTTGAAGGGTGGGAGGAAACCGAAGCAGCTGGAGGAAGCCCACGCAGACATGGGGAGAACATAGCATTTAGCAACCCAGGTTCGAATCTGCCGCTGCCTGGGTCGGAGTTTTTAGGCTCCTCCTGTATCTGCATGAGCTCCCTTCGGGTGTTCCTGCTTCCTCCAAAACTGGGCCTTCCTCTTGCACTGCACAGGAAGCCACTGTCACTTGTGTCTTTGTTGCTTTTGTAAAAGACCTCCCCCTCCATTCTTGCTCTTTCCTGATGGATCTCGAAGGATTTTGTTTCGGCTTCCCCTCTGATGCATCTCTCTCTGTAGCTATTGTTAGGTTGTCAGACTGCCAGTCTGGTGTAATCAAGGGAAGGAGTTGACGGTGGCAGCATCCTGATCTCAGCTGCTGCTTATTGTCCCACAGGTGCGATTCACTTACAGTTTCATTCTGGGAGCAACCACTACGTGTGGAGGAAGGTCACCTCCACTGTGCACAACATCATTGTCGGCAAGCTGTGGATTGACCAGGTCAGTAACGAGCTTTGTACCAACTCTTTCAAACTCTACTACAGTTCAGAACAGAATCAGCATTTATTGTCATGAACATGTCACAAAATTCATTGTTTTGTGGCAGTATTTAGGTGCAAAAATTGGTATAAATTATATTTTTAATAAATAAATTAGTACAAAAGAAGAGAAAAAGTGAGGGAGTGTGTGTGGTTCATTGTCCGTTCAGAAATCTGCTGTATTTAGGTGCAAAAATTGGTATAAATTATATTTTTAATAAATAAATTAGTACAAAAGAAGAGAAAAAGTGAGGGAGTGTGTGTGGTTCATTGTCCATTCAGAAATCTGCTGGTGGAGGGGCAGAAGCTGTTCCTGTCCCATTAGGTGTTCATCTGTGTGAGTTTGGGTGTGTACCTTCAGGCTCCTGTACCTCCTTGCTGATGAGAGAAGTGAGAAGAGGACATGCCCTGGTTGGTGAGGATAGAGGCTGCTTTCTGGAGACACCACCTCTGGTAGATGTCCTTAATGGAGTGGAGACTAATGCCCATGATGGTGCTGACCAAGTTCATGACTCTGTAGTCTTTTCCTATCCTTTGCATTGGCTCCTCCACACCAGACCGTGTACAACCAGTCAGAACGCTCTCCAAGGTACACCTGTAGAAATTTGAAAATCTTTGGTGACATTCCAAATCTCCTCCAACTCCTGTAATTGATGAGCCTTCTTCAGAATCTGAATCAGAATTTATTGTTATGAACATGTCACAATCTTCACGATTGCTCTGACACCATGGCCCCAGGATAGGTCTTCAGAGATGCTGGCATCTTTCCACTGCTGTCCCCTCAATAAGGACTGGTTTCCCCTTTCTGAAGCCTGCAATCAGTTCCTTAGCTTTGCTAATGTTGAGTGCAAGGTTGTTGTTGTGACACCCCTGAACTAACCGATCTATCTCACTCCAGTACGTTTCCTGATTGATATCTGTGATTCTGCTGTCAACTGTAATGTCATTGACAAATTTGTAGTTGGCATTTTCATTGTGTGCCTAGCCATACAGTCCTGGTTGTAGAGAGAGAATAGAGCAGTGGGCTGAGCACACATCCTTGAGTGATCCTTGTATGATTTTCAGTGAGGAGGAGACGTTGTTACTGATCCGCACTGACCGTGGTCTTCCAATGAGGAAGTCAAGGATTCAGCTGCAGAGGGAGGTGCAGAGGCCCAGGTTTTGGAGCTTGCTTACCAGAACTGAGCTGTAATCAATGAAAAGCAGCCTGCTGTAGGTATTGCTGTTCAGGTGATCCAGGGCTGAGGGAAGAGCCAATGAGATTGTATCTGCTGTAAAATGATTACGGCAGAAGGCAAATTGCAGTGGGTCCAAGTCTAATAGAGTGGCATCCTAGTACTGTAATGTCAAGGTAAAGTTATTAAGTCTTACACCATTGACCAGAAGTATTTAAACTCCCATCTGGAGATATTCAATGCAAATAATTAGAATTTTTTTCAAACATACTCATCACAGTAATGGTTAGCAGATGTCCTTCCAGGAGGGAAACCTCCCATCTCTCCCAGAGATGCCTGCATGTGAATCCAGACCTTCAAGAATTCAGCCTTAGAGTCTTCCAGCACTAAACATGCCCACAGGGCCAGCAGGTCCTTTCCAAACAAGGTGCCCTTCTGATTTCATCCAACTTGCCCACAATAGGTCCACATCCTTCCATTTTCCTCCTATCCATATACAGTAAAACCTCTGATATCCAGCTCCTTCGGGGATTGGTAGCTGCTGAATAAGTGAGTTTTCCAGTTGTTTGAGACTTACTCTTACCACTTTCAGTTGCAATAAACAATGATGAGCACATAACGAAGAACTATTAACCATCTTAAGAATAACAACCCAATCTTCAACTGATATAGTCAAATATAGGTCCATTCCCAGGCATTTTTAATTTTACGTAATGAGGCCTGTTTTAAATGTAATAACATCTCGTGAATGATAGATAATAAACCTTTATGAAAGGGCTTAAACTAAAACAAAAACTCATCAACAAAATTTGTTTCAAGCACTTTGGAGAAATTAGAAATTTTAGACTGTAAAAAAAATGCCAGATTTGCAAATATCTGAAAAGATGACAGTGAGGCAAGTCAAACTTTTCAGAAAGATGGTTAAAAGATGCAAAGCAGCCAGTAATGAAAAGATCTTTAAAACATTGAATATCTGATCTACTTCCACTACTGAAAAACAATATCATGGAAAGAAGGTTGAAAAAAGATGATTAGATAGAACAGGAGTTAAGAGAGAAAAATGATGAAATGTAAAATGTTTTCCAAACTGTGCCCAAATTCTCACAGAATGATTAACAATGGGGTTGTCTATCAACTGAATTGAAAGAAATGGAAGAGCCAAGAAGCTAAAATTTACTAGGATGTTGCCAGGTCTTCAGGGAAAGATTAAACAGATTGGGACTTTATTCCTTGGAGCAAAGAAGAATGAGGGGAGATTTGATCGAGGTTTACAAGAGTGGATGCAAGTAGGCTCTGTCTAATTAGATTAGGGGAGATAAATACGAGAGGTCATAGTTTTAAGATGAAAGGTTTAGGGGGAGCATTAGGGGAAAGTTCTTCACTCAGACGGTGGTGGGAGTGTGGAATGAGCTGCCATTTGATGTGGTGAATGCGGGCTCGATAGTGTGTTTTAAGAGTAAATTGGATAGCTATATGGATGTGAGAGGACTGGAGGGTTATGGTATGGGACCAGGTCAGTGGGACAGTCTAGAGGGGCTGAATGGCCTGTGCTGTAGCGTTCTATGTTTCTAAGTGCTAAATTAGAGTATTTATTTTAAGGGGAATTCAACTCCATAGCTAAAGCTTTCTGACTAAAGTAGTGATTCCCAAAGTGGGCCATGTCCCCCACTATGGGCGGTGGAAGGATCCAAGGGGGCAGTGAGGGAAAGGGGGGAAGACAGTGGGCAGTGAGAAAATAGGGGCATTCTTTTTTTTTGTTTGAAAATTTTATTTAAAATATAAAAACCATGACTCAGCACCGCCACTACCCCCCCCCCCCTCCTCTCTGCACTGCCACTAACCCCCTCTCGGCACCGCCACTAGCCCCATATCAGCATTTCCACTACCCCCTCTCAGCACCGCCACAACCCCCCTCTCTGCACTGCCACTAACCCCCTCTCAGCATTTCCACTAACCCCCTCTCGGCACTGCCACTAGCCCCATATCAGCATTTCCACTACCCCCTCTCAGCACCGCCACTACCCCCTCTCAGCATTTCCACTAACCCCCTCTCAGCCACCACTACCCCCTCTCAGCATTTCCTCTAATCCCCTCTCAGTGCCACTACTGACTCCCCTCAGCACCGCTACCATCACTGCATCTGCAGGATCCGCCCCCTCCATGGAGCCAGCCAAAAGATTAACAATAACATTATAGATAATTATCCCAAGTTTACAGATAAAGTGTTACTAATATACCTAATAATTTATTAATGAAGATAAGCACTCTTACTGAGCAGGGATATGTTAAGAGAGTCACCCCAAAAGCGAGCGGCATCAACCAGTTCTTCATCCTGGGCAATGCCATTTCTATTTTACACAACTTGATTCAAACAGTTGCTACGAGCAAGGCAGGACCAAGGAACTCCACTGGCTGAATATTTGCTCCCATCGTCATCAAAGGTTTATGTGTTACTTCAGAGAACATTTACGTTTGTGATTTTTTAACTTTTCTTTATTTGTTTATTTGCTGGTTGCTTGAATTCTGGATAACAGGGGTTTTACTGAAGTTATCCTGGTGTTTCTTAAAGGAGGCTGACATCCCTGCCTTCACCTCTGTGTCTGGCAGCTCGTTCCATGTGCCCACCACCGTCTGAGTGAAGAACTGTCCGTCACATCCCTTCTGAACCTCATGTTCTCACATTCCACCTTATAGTTTTGTTCTCTCCTCTTAGTTTCTCCACCTCTAGGAAATAGACGGTCACTACTTGTGTATCATTATTCACATTAACATGGTTTTATAGCCATCCACTCTCAACCTCCCACCCTCCAAAGCCTAAATTTTCCAGTGTCTCACAATCATTCAACTTCTCTAATTCTTTGTCATCCTTTCTGTACCTTTTCCATCTCTACAATATCCTTCCTATAGCCAGGAAAATTAAAGTGCACAAAATATTCCAAGTGAAGCCTCACCAACGTCTGGTATAACTTCAATATGCGTTCCAACACTTATAATCAATGCCTCGACTGATGAAGGATACATCCAAACACTCTCTTCACTACTTTTTCTTGGCTCTTTCAGATGGCCAGAATACCCCAATGTAAAGCCGCATGTTCTACCCCACACATGTCAAACTCTGGCCTGCGGGCCAAATTTGGCCTGCGATATAATTATATTTGGCCCGCAAGATCATTTCAAAAATGTATTAGAGGTGGCCTGCCCTGCAGCGAGAGCCGATGCTGTTTTTTGGTAATGTCACCCCCACCATCCTCCCCCTTCATTGCACATCCTTCCCCATTGTAACACGAGAAATTGTAACACGAGAAGTCTGTCGATGTCATCAGCTGGCAAGCCAGTTGGAAGGCTCCCCGCACAACCAGTCACTTCTCCCACCTGTTGAGCGGTGCGGCGGATTGGTGAGCGCCTGTGATTTCCTGTCGGCGCGACGGGCATGGCAGGCTGCGCACGGCCCCCGGGCAGCGCGAGTCCCGCACGACTGGCACCGGACGGCCCTTCCACAGCGCGAGCACACTTCTCCCGGTCGCCACGGCCTTCAGCGCTTGCACCCGCGCGGACCCCAGGGACGGCTGGTTCAGCCCTGCACGTGAAGAGAGAGATGGTGGCTGTCCGCAAAGGCTGATCGGCAGCGCGCTGGGCCTGAGTGGGTGGGTAAGCAGGGGTGGGCAGAGGGTGTAGGTGAGGAGTAATGGGCAGGGAAAGTTATGGTGGTGCGAGGGGCAGTTAGAGGGAGGGATGAGTAGAAGGAGGGGTGGATAGGGAAGAGGTAAAAGGGGAGGGGCAGGGCGAGTAGGGGAGGGGTGATTAGAGGGTGAGAGACGGGTAGAGGGAGGAACAGGTTGAGGGGAGAGGCAGTAGAGGGGCATGTATAGGATGGGGTGGGTAGAGGCAGAGCGAGTGGAGTGAGGGGTGAGTAGAGGTTGGGTAAAGGACTGGTCAGGTAGAGGGATGGTGGGTCGAGAGTGAATAGAGGCCTAGAGCCTGAGGAGTGAGCAGGAAATACTGAGTCCTGATGCAGGCCAAAATGGACACAGCCTGTGAATGCTGACTACATCTCCACAGGGATCAAATAGGTTTCCCTCAGGTCAAGCAAAGGGTGAACTTGAGCTATCTACTCCTGACCTGTAACATTATCCTCCTAAAGTTATATCCTAAAGTTTAACATTACATATGTTGAAAGAAGAGAAAACATGCAGATGTTGTTGAAAATTTTCAATAAATATTTAGTTCGGCCCTCAACTTAGTCCAAGTTTTTAATTTTGGCCCTCCATGAATTTGAGTTTGACACCCCTGTTCTACCTCTATGCCGCTAATGAGGTACCAACCTGAATGCGCTGAACACGCCTCTGAGGCGCCGACACCAACCCTCCTCGGGGAGGGATAATCAGCGGATTGCAGGGCTCTGCCAAGGCACGCTGTAAGCGGCTGCCTGGGGGTGGGATGATGACTCTATCAGTCAGCGACCCAACTCCCCGCTGCCTGACAGCCACCGCCACGTGACCCGACAGCCCTGCCCCACTGCCCGATAGCCGATATCTCCCGTCGGCCACCCGTGCCCCGTCCCCCGCCGGCCACCCCTGCTCAGTAGGGCAGGGTCTGTCGGGCAGGGAGCTGTTGGGCAGCGGGGAGGGGGGGACTGTCAAGCAGTGGGACGGGGAACGTCAGAGCAGGGGCATCCGGTGGGGGATGTCAGGGCAGGCGTGGCCGGTGCAGACTGTAACAGCCCTGCTGGCTGCTCCTGCACAGAGGCTGCTCTCTGCTGCTCAAAATGCGGCATTATAATGGCGATCTTCCCAACCCATAAACCCCCATGCAGCTGGAACTGTGGGAAACATAGAGCAGTTCCATCTGTGTGGGGGATTATGGGTAGGGAAGACGGCCATTGCTATTGCCGCATATTTATGACGGGTGGCACTGCGGCACCAGTCGCCCCATCTCCATCAGATGCGGAAGTGCTATGAGGTGCCTCTAGATATCAATAGGCCCTTTCAGGTGGACCAGGCAATGGTGTAGCAACATTTTAGGGCTGCCACCTGAAAGGGTGAGTCTTCAGGTTGGGATCCGCTCTTGCAGCCACCCTCAAGGTGGAGGATGCACCTGAAAGTGTAGTGGAACACAGTAATGCAGGTGAGGACCTCTCTGGACTGCTCTGGCTGGCCCACCTCTGACTGGTAACTCCTCCCCATAGTGCCCCAATAAAGGCTGAGAGGCCTAGTCTCCTCCCTCAGTACCAGTCTTGAATCCGGACCAGAAGCACGTCGCTGTGAGCTGGAGGTTTCAGGACATTAAACCCTCTGGCCATGTGCTTTGTGGTCATTGATCGAGCTACACTATGTACCTGCACCTTGTGGTCCCTCTGCTCCATAACACTCATCTCTCAGGTTTGATGTACCCAAATGTAGCACCTCGCATTTCTCCAAGTTGACCTGTATATCTTGTTCCTTAGCCCAGTTCCCCATCTGATCCAGATCCTATTGCAAACCCAGGTAATATTCTTCACTGTCCACTATAGCACATATTATTGTGTTGTTGGCAAACTTATTCACCTTGCCACAAACATCCTTGACCAAATCATTTATGGATATTACAAAAAGCAAGGGTCCCAGTACCGAACTCTGATCCACTCCTCTGGTCATGGTCCTTCAGTTTAATAGATAGCCCTCTACAACTACCATCACTGAGCCAGTTTTTGTCCACGGCCTCCTATCTATCCCATGTGCCCTAACCCTCCATACCAATCTACCATCTGAGACCTTATCAACACTTTACTAAAATCCATATAAATAACATCAACTGCCTTGCTCTCATAAACTCTCTTTGTCACCTCTTCACAAAATTCCATTCAAATGTTCAACGTTCAGATGTATTGTCAGAGTACATACATGACATCACATACAATCCCAAGATTTTTTTTCCTGCGGTCCAGGCAGAATTTCTGTTTATTGCTAATAAAAAAATCTGTACTCAGTAAAGGTATGTGTACAAAGGGAGAAATGTAAACAAGAAGGAAGTACAATCAAACTGTGCAATACAGAAAATAAATCTTCAATAATATATAATGTCCAAAGTAAGAGTTCTTAAATGAATCTCTAATTCATGAAACATCATTTCCAATGCTGATGTTGACAGACTTTATCTCTCAGAATCCTCTCTGACGGTTTCCTGACCAATGACATCAGACTGACAGGTCTGCAGTTACCTGGGTTATCTTTACAGCCCTTTTTAAATAAAGGCACTACATTTGCCATCCTCCAAAATTTCACCTGTTCTCAGTGATGGGTTAAAAATGCCTATCAAGATCCCAACAATATCCTTCCTGCCTTCCCACAGTGCTCTGTGCGTGCCTAATCTAGTCCCAGAAATGAGTTCACATAATGCAAATCCTAGAGGGGTGTTTACTACCACCTCTTCACTACGGAAGCAGGTGTGCCCTGGGCAGCCATCCTCAATGGAGGGGAGGGGGGCGGGGAGGAAGAAGGTCGACATGTAGACTCCCTGGGGGCCACTGACTGAAATCATTTTTTTAAATGTTTTTTTCTATAGTTGGGAGGAGAGAAGCACAGATAAACCCAACTAAACTTGACTGCTTCACAGGGATGGGGGCTTGTAAACTTTGAGTAGAGTCCTAAGGGGGCCATAGCCAAAAAAAATTGATAAGAATGATTAAAAGTTACCCCCACCACCCTTACGCTGCATTCCTGCTTATCTTGGTACACAATAAACCCATACACAAAATATTCCTACATCTTCCCCGTCTCATCTGACTCCACACAGAGACACCCCTCATGATCCTTAATGAGCCTATTCTTTCACTCATGACCCTTTTATTCTTCATATATCAATGAAATCTTCTTGGATGCTCCCTTACACCGACCATTGAATCCCTATCTCTATTGCTCTCCTTTTCTATCCCCCCTTCCCTTCCTAGCATCAGAAACAGGATCAGTGGTTAACGGAAGGAAAAGGAAATGAAAAGAATGGACTCAGTGGAATTTCTGGTGTATTTTTATTGAATGACAACATTGTCTGACTGGTTTAATGTATCCTAGATTTTATACCTTAAATGGTAGGGAGGGTGGGATGGGAGGCGGGGGGGGGGGGAAGAAAATGGCACTGTATATGTGTGAAAAGGAAAAAGTGTGTATCATGGTTAATGTGATTTATGGTGTGAAAAATATATTTAAAAAAAAAAGATAGCTCTAGCCGTAGCAAAAAAATGTATTACGTCAACCTGGAAATTGGAAGATAATTTGAAAATACAACAATGGTATATAGAAATGAATAAATGTATTCCATTAAAAAAAAAAGAAACAGGATCAGTGCCAGTGACCTGGCTGTTGCAACTTTCAGGACAGGAAAAGGCTACACAGAGTTGTGAACTCAGCCAGTGCCATCATGGGCATCAGTCTCCACTCCATTAAGAACCTCCCCACCCAGGCCATGCCGACTTCTCACTGCTACCATCAGGAAGGAGGTACAGGAGCCTGAAGATGAACACTCAACAGTACACAAACAGCTTCTTCCCCTTTCCCATCAGATTTCTGAATGGACAATGAACCACAGACATTGCCTTAGTTTTTTCTCTTTCATTTATTGCAATTTTTGCACCTGTAATGCACAATTCAGCTGTGGCAAAACTGCAAACTTCATGACAATAAACTTAATTCTGATTCCTATTTCCTGGAAGGACATTCCCCCCACTCAACAGTATCCAGAATGGTCCACCTGTTACTGAGGAGGGCAACCTTTGGAGTTTCTAGGCTCTCAGGCGACACCCTCTCCCTTTCTGGGTGGTCACCCACCTCCTCCTTGTTGACGCGGCCCCCTCACTAAAACTCTTTGGACTGGTCAGTCAGGAGGTACAGCTGCACACAATTCCCAAAGGGCTAGTTATCAGGGGCACTGGGAGGTTCTCTGACTTCCCACATCCTGCAGGAGGACCACTGGACAACCCCAACAGCCATCTGGTCTGCATTCACCACTAACAAGAAAAGCAATGGTCACCCTTACCTTTCCCTGGCCTGCTGCAGCCCACACCCTCTGCTCACCTGAACCTCGGGAGCCAAAGTTTCAATATCCCACTTTTCCACAGGCCATTCCAAAATAGCCACACTCACAATGGCTGCTCCATTTAACCCAGGGGTCTCAAAGTGGTCAATATCGACCCCTGGGTGTAATTACACCACTAGGTCACCAGGGGTCATCCGATGACCTTGTATATAAAGCAGTCCAGAGCTACAGTCTAGCCTTCTAGATTTGTCTTGCAGAGAGACAAGACCTCTTACTGTACATATTAGTTTAACCATACCAGCAGTGTAAGTACAAGACAGCTTTAATGAACTAATATGTACACTAAGAGGTCTTGTCTCTCTGCAAGACAAATCTAGAAGGCTAGACTGTAGCTCTGGACTGCTTTATATACAAGATCACAGGGATGACCCCTGGTGGTATAATTACATATCATCACAGATGGGACTATCCAACGGGACAATAAATGCCAGGGGGTCGAAAATGCCGGGGTGGGGGGGGGGGGGTGCGGAGGATTGAACTTTTGTGGTGGAAATCAGGGCAGATCAACAGAAAATAGTACCTATGTTGATCCTTGCATCTGATGAAATGGTGCAGCCGAGATAGGTAAACTGGTTGACCGTTTTGAGTTTTGTGTGCCCGATGGAGATGTGGGGGGGCTGGTAGTCATGGTGGGGAGCTGGCTGATGGAGGACCTCAGTTTTCTTCAGGCTGACTTCCAGGCCAAACATTTTGGCAGTTTCTGCAAAGCAGGACGTCAAGCGCTGAAGAGCTGGCTCTGAATGAGATAGACAACAGACTCGCCAAGGCAAATAGCGCCTTTGGAAGACTACACAAAAGAGTCTGGAAAAACAACCAACTGAAAAACCTCACAAAGATAAGCGTATACAGAGCCGTTGTCATACCCACACTCCTGTTCGGCTCCGAATCATGGGTCCTCTACCGGCACCACCTACGGCTCCTAGAACGCTTCCACCAGCGTTGTCTCCGCTCCATCCTCAACATCCATTGGAGCGCTTTCATCCCTAACGTCGAAGTACTCGAGATGGCAGAGGTCGACAGCATCGAGTCCACGCTGCTGAAGATCCAGCTGCGCTGGATGGGTCACGTCTCCAGAATGGAGGACCATCGCCTTCCCAAGATCGTGTTATATGGCGAGCTCTCCAGTGGCCACCGTGACAGAGGTGCACCAAAGAAAAGGTACAAGGACTGCCTAAAGAAATCTCTTGGTGCCTGCCACATTGACCACCGCCAGTGGGCTGATAACGCCTCAAACCGTGCATCTTGGCACCTCACAGTTTGGCGGGCAGCAACCTCCTTTGAAGAAGACCGCAGAGCCCACCTCACTGACAAAAGGCAAAGGAGGAAAAACCCAACACCCAACCCCAACCAACCAATTTTCCGCTGCAACCGTGTCTGCCTGTCCCGCATCGGACTTGTCAGCCACAAACGAGCCTGCAGCTGACGTGGACTTTTTACCCCCTCCATAAATCTTCGTCCGCGAAGCCAAGCCAAAGAAAGAAGTACCTATGGCAGTGGTGACCAACCTCTCATGCCGCCACCCCCACTCCCCATCCTGCACCAGGATTCCATACGTGGGGGTTGATGAGGGATCATGTATCCCATGAAGGGGTCGATGGTCTAAAAGGTTTGAGGACCCCTGACTTTCTGATTATTGGCAGCTGTCAATGCATCAGTTGGCAAACCAATGAGACTTGCCTTTGTAAACTTCTCCCGTGCTCTCTCCGACTCCTGGAAACTGAAGGTTTATGCCTTGAAAAGAGCCAGCAGGTCAGGCCGCGTCTGTGGGAAGAGAAACAGAGTTAGTGTTTCAGGTTGAAGACACTTGGTTAGTTGTTGTAGAATGACAAGGTGCTCCAGTACAGTTTGACCTGCTGAGCGTTAGAACATAAACCGGACTCCTATTTGCATTTTTCTAAAATTGGCATCTAAGCCCAGCGCTAAAAGGAATGGACGATCAATGTCATCGACACCCAGTGAACAAATAAAAAGGTGTTACCTGTGACTTGCCCAACAGCAAGAACAGACAAAGTAAAAACAGAGAAATGCTGGAGGGACTCAACAGGTCTCACAGAGCGTCCATATAAAACTGCCATTTTATGCCTGAGCCTTTCTTCAAGGTAGGAATAAAAAATAGATAGGAACCTAAATTAAAAAGCTGGGGAGGGAAGAATGGGCAGGGGGAGGAGAACAGAACAACAGGCAATGTTTTACCTCATTGATTATAGGAGTGACAAAGACTGACTGCTGTGCCTAACCCTGGCTTGGTTTATTGATCATATCAGTCAACCTTCTCATATTATAAAGACATGCTTGTGAAGATGTAACCGTGCTTTCTGTCTGTCAGTCAGGAGACATCAATATCGTGAACATCAAGACAAAGGACAAGTGTCAACTCAAATTCAGTCCCTACAGTTACTTCTCACGGGAGTGTGCCAGAAAGGTATGTGCCTCCTTGTATTCTGCTTCTCTTCCAAAGAAATTTTTTTCCGCTGATCCTGAGCTTTTAATTTGATTCAAAGATTTGAGATTCTTTTATTGTAACGTAATATTACATGAAATTTGCTTTAGTCTGCCAGACAAATTCGCCCTCAGCAGAAATTGCTGGATGCCTCAAACAATCAAAGAGAAGCAAAGAGTCCCCCTAGAGTAACTGAGTGTCGGTCGATTCGCCTCCAGCGCTCCCGCAGCCTCTGCAGCCACACAGACTCCTGTCTAAACCATCGACAATCTGAGCTCCAGATCTGAACCTCGGACACAATCAGAAACCCCTCAACGCCCCAGCGCCCTCTCGCATCCTGGTTCCAATACCTGGTATCCCTTCAACCAGTTTCAAGCCGGTCTCCAGCAGCCCACAGCCTGGTGTGAGTCCTTTGACCGCAGTCACCAGCAGCCCACAGCCTGCCCTCACCTTGAGTCACCAACAGCTCTGCTGCCTGTGTGTTCTTCAGTCGCAGAGTCCCTCACTGGTCCACCACCGTGGTCACACTCCCATGGGTCATCTCCTCTGTTTCTTCTCAAAAGGGGCTGGTTTCCTCATTTTCTGATGCCCTGCGCCGGTCAGTTTCTCAGGAGAGGGTAACGCCTTGAAACTCAGGCGCTGCCATCTTGGGCCCAGACTGCTCGGTTGCAGAATTTTTAAATAAACTGCCGTCACCTCCTTTAACAGGCCATTTAATGCCTGTTTTGAGGCGTCAGTAAGTGGACCCTGCGGAGGAGGTCCATGCCTCCACTCTAGCTCTCAGTGGGACTGTACCAGCAGCAGCACCATTATTTTTATGGTGACTGTTAAATTATTTCAGCTTTTTGAAAACTCTTTTCTCAGATCCAATTTACTTCTGAATCCTTCAGTGTGTATAATGGACCTTTGCAGTCATCATCATAAATCGGGTAACTTTTGAAGTTAATAAGTTTTGTTTTGAAATTCTGGGCTGTGTGGTTCCATTTATGTGTAAGTTGTGTGTAAAACTGTGCCAAACCGAGACAGTGAAAGGATTTGCTGGCCTTGCTCAACCTTGAGTTTCTATTTTTATTTTTTATTTTGCTTTCCTTCTCAGATTCCAACATTTCTTCACTTATTCATAATCAGTAAATTTCAACCCTTCTGTTTGCCCTCTCACTGGTATTACCAAGAGAGAGGGACGTGCACTGGGTATCCTGGAGAAGTTGGAAAATGTTTTTAGGACACTTTTCTACATCGTACTTGTTTTCAGAAAGAAGAGAAGCTCATTCATTCTGTGGTAAAAAAAACAGCACTGCAGGAGGAACTCAGCAGATCTCGCAAGTCCCCCTTCGCTCACACCTCAACAAGTTCTGTTCACGGCACGGTGCTGAACAATTCTTCCGCCCCCTTGGCCCACACCTCAAGGAGTTCTGTGCACGTCATAATTCTGAACTCTTCTTCCATGCTGCAAGACCTACTGAGCTCCTCCAGCATCTCTGTGTTTTTACAATCACAGCGTCTGCAGACTTTCTTGTTTCACTACTCATTTACTTCTTGGTACTCGTTGAAAGAGTGCCCCATCCCTGGTCTTTCGCTTCAGCTCTTGGTCTTTTCAAAGATATGTCACTTTTAAATATCAGTGTTGGCAACTTCCACCATTCTGTTTGCATTAAAATATTTAGCTAGAGTTAAATAGAAAGAGGGATTGGTGAGATGGACATATCCCATACCTTATCGCTCTCTACATTGCTCAGTAAAGGATTATGTAAAAAAAACCATGACATATGAGCAGAATAGGCCATTCAGCCCATTTAATCATGAGCTGATCCACTTTTGTCTCACAGTAAGTTCATGGCTTACCTGAGCTTCAGCAACAAGACGAAGCTTTCTGTATAAAGAGCAATGGTTCCACTCACCCACTACCTATTCTTTCCTCCCACCTCTATCCACCTATCACCTTCTAGCCTGTCCTCCTCCTCCTCCTCTTTCCCTTCCCCACCCTCTTATCTGGGTGTCTACCTGATTGTTGGCCTGATGCTGCGTGTCCTGCTGAGTTCCTCAGGCACCTTTGTACACTGTGCTATACTTGTATGATGCCCGGAAATCAACTGGAGAGTCATCAGCAGGAACCAGGGGCAGGCTGCTTGATTTCTTGCCATCGTTGTATTTTTAAAGTACAAGAAGGTGGAACTGAGCAAGAAGGGGAAAGTTCTGGCCACTCATGCTTCCGCTGGATTTCTGATTATTTGCTCATACCGTGTGCACACGACCACAGGCTGGCGTTTGTGAGACGACAAAGGAGCAGGGAAAGATGGGAGGAATTATAAGACCATAACATATTGGAGCTGACATAGGCCATTCAGCCCATCAAGTCTGCTCCCCATTTCCATCATCTGATCCATTCTCCCACTCAGCCTCACTCCCCTGCCTTCTCCCCATAACTTTGATACCGCTAACTATTCAGATACTTATATCTGCCAATGACCTGGCCTCCACAGCCTCCCATGGTAGCAAATTCCAGAGGTTCACTACTCTCTAGCTAAAGAAATTCCTCCACATCTCCGTTTTAAATGGGCACCCTTCAATCCTGAAGTTGTGCCCTCTTGTCCTCGACTCCCCCACTATAGGAAATAACTGGCACATTACTCTGTCCAGGCCTTTCAACATTTGAAATGTTTCTATGAGGTCCCCCCTCATTCTTTTGAACTCCAAGGAGTACAGTCCAAGAGCTGTCAGACGTTCCTCACATGCTCAGACCTTCACTTCAGGAGTCAACCTTGTGAATCTTCTATGAACCCTCTCCAATGCCTGCACACCCTTTCTTTCATAAGGAACCCAAAACTGTACCCCGTACTCCAAGTGAGGCCTTATAAAGCCTCAGCATCACATTCCTGCTCTTATATCTTATTCCTCTAGAAATGAACGCCAACATTGCATTCACCTTCCTCACCACTGACTCAAGCTGGAGGTTAACTTTTAGGGTATCCTGCACGAGGACTCCCAAATCCATTTGCACCTCCATATTTTGAATAGTCTCCCCATCCAAATAATCCCAGAGATGCACCAGATCTCCAATAGTTCAGTTTCCCAAGAGAACTAAACTTCAAAACATCCACTAATTCCACGGAGTCTCAAGGTCTGCATGGAAAACTAGGCTTCAGTCTGAACTGTGAATGTCATGTCAAGAAAGGCATGAACCACAATGGCATCTATCAGAAGAGGCTCTACACTCTTCCAACTCCAATTAATCAAAGTACCATATAACCATTTACAGCACAAAAACAGGCCAGTTTGGCCCTACTAGTCTGTGCCGAACATCTTCTCCCACCTAATCCTACTGACCCACATTTTGCCCATAACCCTCCACACCTCTCCTGTTCATATACCTATCCAACCTTTCCTTGAATATTAACTTAACTGCCAGCAGAAGTGGTAGAAGCGAGATCAATGTTAATATTCAAGGAAAGGTTGGATAGGTATATGAACAGGAGAGGTGTGGAGGGTTATGGGCCAAATACCCCCACCACCCTCTGCGTGAAGAAATTCCCCCTTATGTTTCCCTTAAACTTTTCCCATTTTACTCTCAATCCATGCCCTCTTGTTTGAATCTCCCCCACCCTCAGTGGAAAAAGCCTATCCACATTGACCCTTATAATTTTGAATACCTCTGTCAAATCACCCCTCAACCTTCTACGCTCCAGGGAATAAAGTCCCAGACATTCCCAGTAACTCAAACCCTGAAACCCTGGAAACCTTCTTCCACCCTTTTACCCCTCATGTAAGAAGTAACTGCCCTTCAAATTCAATTTTTCTCAACTAATTTGCAAAGTAGAGCAGTGAATGTCCGTATTCTTGGGCTTGGGGGTATTTTATGTTGAGTTTCTAATGGCGTAAAGAACCTCCATTTCGTTTCCCCCGGTCTAGTCCCTCTCCACCTATATCTGCGATACTTCACATCCCCTCATTTCGACAATTTCCAGTTCCCTGAACTTGACTACCTCATCCTTAAAGAAAATAAAGGGCCTGAAACATTGGTAGTATATCTCTACCTCCTCTGAATACTGCGAAACCTGTCGAGTTCCTCCAGGATTTCTGTGTTTTTACTCCCAATAGCCTAAAGACCTGATCCAGAGCCCATGACCACGGAGGTTATGGTGTATTTACAGGAATGGTACGGAAAACTTTAAGGAGCAGGTTTTCTACTCAGGTGGTGCAGGAGAAATGTTTTGAATGGAATGCATGATGATGGACTTCTAATTGGAGGTATCTGTAGAGGTACAGGCTAGATCTGGGTGGGTGTGCTGTGGAAACACCACGTCTCATGAGCTCGATGCCTCAGAGTCCATGCAGCATCCAAGTATGATGAGCCTTGGCAAGGTGGAGAGACAGATAGAATGAAGATTTTCTTTTGGAGTTGGGCAACACAAATGAGAAGACTTTTTTCTTGTGACACAACAGGTGACAGGTGTGGTGACAGATCGAGAAGGCAAAGCTAACTACATCCTATCAGGGACATGGGACGAGAAGATGGAGTTTGCTAAAGTTGTTCAGAGGAGTCAAAATGGGACAAGTTGCGAGGGCAAGCAGAAAACTGTCTACCAGACTCTTCCACCCAAAGTGCTGTGGAGGAAGTATGCCCTTCCGTGAGTACTGATTTCACAAACTGACACATGGTGTAAATCTGTCGAATATCATCCAGCCATCATATTACTTTGGTCCAAGTTCATTATCAGCCAATTGGACAAGTACAACCCAACAAAACAGCGTTCTCTGGTCCTCAGTGCAAAACATGCAAACGCACAACCAGACATAACACATGTACAGACAGATGATATATATACTGTATGCTGGAAAAACGTACATATATAAAAATAGATTGTTTAATAAAAAGTAGAGTCTCAGAGGGTTTGTAGGAACAGTTCATTTAGTTGTTCAGCATTCTCACTGTCCATGGAAAGAGGCTGTCCCTTAGCCTGTGGTTCTAGCTCTGATACTCCTGTATCCCTTTCCCAACAGGAGTAGCTGGAAGATGGTGTGTGCAGGATGGAAGATGATTTTACTGCCCTCTTCAGACATCAGTCCTGGTAGATCATGTTGATGGGGGTTGGGGAAGAGAGACCCAGTGATCCTCTCTACTACTCTTATGGTCCTGTGGATTGACCTCCGATCCTTTTCTCTACAGCAACTGTACCAAACTGTGATGCGGCTGGCCAGGACACTCTCGGTAGAGCTCCTATAGAAGGTTGACATAATGGTGGCTGTTAGTCTTGCCCGCTTCAGTCTTCTCCAGAAGTGCAGTCGCTGTTGTCCTTTCCTGACAAGTGAGAAGATGTGTCTCTCCACAATAGGTCACATCTTAAGTGGACTTCGAGGAGCTTGGTGCACTCTTCTCTCTCCACTACCGAGTTATTAAAGTGTAGTGGAGGGTGGTTGTTCTTGGTCCTCCTGAAGTCCACGATCATCTCTCGTCTCTCAAAGCAGCATTTCTCCAATGCAGAACAAATTGTCATGTGAAGAGCTAGCACAGGTTTACTTGCCTGAATGGCCACTTTCCATGAGCCACACAACACGAAACCCCTGGGCCCTCCCTGAAACAACCAGCAGGCGCCCATCTCTTCTTATTCTCCCCACGTTCCCATCAACCTCTCCAGACTCCCAATACTCACCAACACAGGGGGTCTGTTATCCAACCCATTCTCCACAATGGCCCACACACCCATAGATATGAGAGAGTCAATGAGCATGGAAAGAGGCTGAGTAAAGATCCCAACTGTCCACGCCAACAGTTGTCAACTTGAGCTAGCCTTATTTGCGTGCATTATGGCCCTAAATCTTTCCAGTCCATGTACCTGTCTAAAGGTCAGCAGACATTTTCTCATCTTAAATAGGCCGTTCAAGCGTCCAGCAGTCTCACTGGGAGTACTTTGCGCTTGAGCTCGCTTCCCAACAATAGCAATAAGACGCCATACAACCTCTTCCTCTGCAAAAAGGGATGAACCCCTGCGTCCACTTCTTGCCAGTTCTGTTTAAATTTTAGACCGCCTGTTCCCAGGAAAAACGACAAACCTTACTCTCAAACTCCGTGCAACTTCTCTCAAACCACTGTCCGCAAAGATGCTAAAATTCATGACTGCCCACCCGGTCCTGCTTGTGCAATCACACAAGAGCCCATGGTATAACTAGATACTAGTGTGGATGAAGCACTGGCTGATTGGCAGAAAGCAGGGAGTTGGAAGACAGGGATCATATTCTGATCATCTGCCAGTTGCTAGGATTGTTCCACAGGGGTCAGTGTTGGGGGCACTTCTTTTTCTGTTGTATATTAATTTGGATTGTGGAATGAATGGATTTGTGGCATAAATTTTGTGAGGAATAGAATATAAAAGTAGGAATGTGACGTTGAGGCTTTATAAGGCACCAGTGAGACTTCACTTGGAGTATTGGGAGCAGTTTTGGGCTCCTCATTTAAGAAAAGATGTGCTGATGTTGAAGAGGATTCAACGGAAGTTCACTTGGATTATTCCGGAAATGAAAAGGTTATCTATCATATAGGGAGCATTTGACAGCTCTTGGCCTGTATTCTTTGGAATTTAGGAGAATGAGTGGGGGAGGGGGAGATCTCATTGGATGTTGAAAGGTGAGGCCAAGAAGGACCAGCATGAAACTTCCTTGCTGCAAAGCCCTGGAGTACTTAAGCCAGATATCCAGTAGACGCCATGGCCAAATTCTTGCGCCAATTTCTTTCTGGGCAACGTTTCGATCTGTGTTTGCCAGTTTGCTGCCCATCTCCAGTCCTCCTCCTGCCACCCCTTCCCTCCACTCCAACGCGTTGGCACAATATCATGGGCCAAAGCGCCTGCAGTTTTCTATGTTCTATGGTCTGACTTCACAAAATGTAAAAAAAATTGTCATTGGTCTAAGTTTTGGGGTAACCCAGGATACTTTAAAAATCTCAAAGTTCAAGTTCAAATATATTGTCAGAGTACACACATGACATCATATAGAGCCCCGAGATTCTTTTTTCTGCAGGCCTGGCAGAATTTTTAAATCATTGGTAACTGTAAATTGTACTCAAGAAGAAAGAAATTTACACAAAAGAATATAATATAAACAAACTGACCTTGCAATACAGAAATATATTCAGTAATAAATAATGTGCAAATGAGTCCCTGATTGAGTTTGTCATTGAGGAGTCTGATGGCGGAGGGGTAGCAGCTGTTCCTGAACCTGGTGGTATGAACCTTGTGGCACCTACACCTCTTTCCTGATGGCAGCAGCAAGAACAGAGCTGGGTGGGTGTGGGTCCTTGATGATTGCTGCTGCTCTATGATGGTAGCGTTCCCTGTTTTGTACTCGATGGTGGAAACAGTTTTGCCTGTGAAGACTTTGGCTGTGCTCACTACCCTTTACAGTGCTTTCCACTCAGAGGTATTGGTGCTCCCATACCAGGCTGTGGTGCAGCCAGTTCAACACACTTTCCACTACGCACCTGTAAAGGTTTGTCAAAGTTTCCGATGTCACACCAACCCTCCTCAAACTGCCGAGTGCACTATATTTAAACTGACTAAGCAGATGCTTGAAAAGGGAACTCAAGCCTTCCACCAACCAAATGCGGAGCAAGTGCTTCCTGATCCCTGTGCTCCGATGGCTCCTCCTGAGTTGCCTTAAGCCTGTGTGCAGCGGCTGACCATACACCAGCTGTCAGTTACGGTTGATGTCCAGGAGAGGCAGTGTGTATTTATTAAAGGCGTAAGAAAAGCCAGCCTGTCCTCGAGGTCTTTTGGCAATTTTAACAGTTGAACCATGGAAAGTATCCTGGCAGGATGCATCAGAGATTGGTACAGGAACTCTGCAGAGTTCTAGCTTATGTGACTGTACATATACCACCAAATGAAACAGTGTTTCTCCACACATACACAGCACCACAATCATATGTATATACACATAAAAATATGGAGGGGGTAAATATCCACGACAGCTGCAGGCTCGTTTGTGGCTGACAAGTCCGATGCGGGACAGGCAGACACGGTTGCAGCGGTTGCAGGGGAAAATTGGTTGGTTGGGTTTGGGTGTTGGGTTTTTCCTCCTTTGCCTTTTGTCAGTGAGGTGGGCTCTGCGGTCTTCTTCAAAGGAGGTTGCTGCCCGCCGAACTGTGAGGCGCCAAGATGCACGGTTTGAGGCGATATCAGCCCACTGGCGGTGGTCAATGTGGCAGGCACCAAGAGATTTCTTTAGGCAGTCCTTGTACCTTTTTTTTGGTGCACCTCTGTCACGGTGGCCAGTGGAGAGCTCGCCATATAACACGATCTTGGGAAGGCGATGGTCCTCCATTCTGGAGACGTGACCCACCCAGCGCAGCTGGATCTTCAGCAGCGTGGACTTTTTTTTTTTTTTTTTTTTTTAATTTTTTTATTTTTCACACCATAAATCACATTAGCCATGATATACACTATTTCTTTTTCACACATATACAGTGACTTTTTCTCCCCCCCCCCCTTTCCTCCCGAACCACCCCCCCACCCCCCCCCTCTCATCCATTTTAGGTATACAATCTAGGTTGCATTAAGCCAGTCAGACAATGTTGTCATTCATCAAAATTACACCAGAAATTCTACTGAGTCCATTCTTTTCTTTCCTTCTCCTTCCATCAACTTAGGTAATGTTTGTCCCCGGTAGGTTTTCGCTATTGTATTTAATGTAAGGCTCCTATACTTGTTCGAATATTTCAATATTATTTCTTAACCAATATGTTATTTTTTCTAATGGAATACATTTATTCATTTAAATTTGGTAGTTTCTTCCTTTTAATTTGGTTATGTATTCCATTAATATTTAAAGACATATAGTTCAGCGTAGCCCTTTTATATTTTGTTTATCTTCTCTTTCCGTTTTTCCATCATTACCTTTCCTCCTTTTCCATTTCTGTTTTCTTATTTTCAACTCTTTATAAGACAACATTCCTACAACATCTAACATTTTCCTTATTCTCCTATTTCTATCTTATTTATCCCCAATCTCCCCTTCACCTCCTGAGTTGTCCTTTATCCCTTGTCGGACAACCACATCTCCCCTCTCCATTTGGATTTGCGAATCCACTCGCAAGCGTCAACTGATTTTGCAGTGACCGCTATTTCCCCCCACCCCGCCTCCCCCAGAAAAGATTTCACTTTTCATATGTCACAAAGGTCCCTCTTTTAATTCCCTCCTTATTCTCTCTATTCCATTACCTTCCCTTATTAATTCTTGTCTATACTATCTATATTTTCCTCTAAGTACAGATACATTCATGTATGCTCATTGTCTCTATTCACTCTTATACCTCTTTACCTGCATACATATCAATCGTGATCATTTTAACTCTCATTACCCGTCTTCCTCCCTCAGTCTATTTTTGTAATTGTTCTGCAAATTTTCGTGCTTCTTCTGGATCCGAGAATAGTCTGTTTTGTTGTCCTGGAATAAATATTTTCAATACCGCTGGATGCTTTAGTATAAATTTATACCCTTTCTTCCATAAAATCGCCTTTGCTGTATTGAACTCTTTTCTCTTCTTTAGGAGTTCAAAACTTATATCTGGATAAATGAAGATTTTTTGCCCTTTATACTCCAGTGGTTTGTTGCCCTCTCTTACTTTTTCCATTGTCTTCTCCAGTACCTTTTCTCTTGTAGTATATCTTAGGAATTTTACTACAATAGATCTTGGTCTTTGTTGTGGTTGTGGTTTAGAGGCCAATACTCTATGTGCCCTTTCTATTTCCATTTCATGCTGTAGTTCTGGACATCCTAGGGTCTTAGGGATCCACTCTTTTATAAACTCCCTCATATTCTTGCCTTCTTCATCTTCCTTAAGGCCCACTATCTTTATGTTATTTCTTCTGTTATGGTTTTCCATTGTATCTATTTTTTGAGCTAGTAGTTCTTGTGTCTCTTTAGTTTTTTTATTAGATTCCTCAAATTTCTTTTTTAAGTCTTCTACCTCCATTTCTGCTGCTACTGCCCGCTCTTCCATCTTGTCCATTTTTTTTCCCATTTCTGTTAAGGTCATCTCCATTTTAATTATTTTCTCTTCTGTGTTGTTTATTCTTTTTCTTAAATCCTTAAATTCCTGTGTTTGCCATTCTTTAAATGACTCCATGTATCCTTTAATAAGAGCAAGTATATCCTTTACCTTGCCTATCTTTTCTTCTTCTATTTCACCATACTCTTCCTCTTCTTCTTCCTCTGGGTTGACCATCTGTTGTTTCTTTGTTGCCCTTTCCTCCTCTTCTTTCTTGTTTCTATTGTCTTCTGTGGTCTCTTCTTGCTGCAGGTGTTCTGCAGCTGTCGTTGCCGGCTGTGGAGATCGACTCCCCAGCTGGTCCCCCCTCCCGTCGGTGTGTTTTTTTTCATTCGCATCGCGCATGCGCACTTTTGCTCGGCTCTGCGAGCCATTTTTGTAGTCCATTATTTACCGACCTGAGGGAGCGGGTTTCTCTCTCCGCAGCGGGCCTCTTCGGACAGGTAAGGCCTTCACCTTTTTCCTCCTTTGTCTTCTCTTCCTCTCTTCTTACCGTTGCTTTCGACTTTTCTTTTTTTGTCGCCATCTTCTTTCCACCTTTATACTCACTTTTCTGTAACTTTTATTTCTGTGCCTTTGTGTTTTCTCTTGTTTTTCCCGACTTTTCTGGAGAGGGCTGGAGTTCACCGTCCGGCCACTACTCCATCACGTGACTCCTCAGCAGCGTGGACTTGACGCTGTCGACCTCTGCCATCTCGAGTACTTTGACGTTAGGGATGAAAGCGCTCCAGTGAATGTTGAGGATGGAGCGGAGATAACGCTGGTGGAAGCGTTCTAGGAGCCGTAGGTGATGCCGGTAGAGGACCCATGATTCGAAGCCGAACAGGAGTGTGGGAATGACAATGGCTCTGTATACGCTTATCTTTGTGAGGTTTTTCAGTTGGTTGTTTTTCCAGACTCTTTTGTGTAGTCTTCCAAAGGCGCTATTTGCCTTGGCGAGTCTGTTGTCTATCTCGTTGTCGATCCTTGCATCTGATGAAATGGTGCAGCCGAGATAGGTAAACTGGTTGACCGTTTTGAGTTTTGTGTGCCCGATGGAGATGTGGGGGGGCTGGTAGTCATGGTGGGGAGCTGGCTGATGGAGGACCTCAGTTTTCTTCAGGCTGACTTCCAGGCCAAACATTTTGGCAGTTTCCGCAAAACCGGATGTCAAACGCTGAAGAGCTGGCTCTGAATGGGCAACTAAAGTGGCATCATCTGCAAAGAGTAGTTCACAAACAATTTTCTCTTGTGTCTTGGTGTGAGCTTGCAGGCGCCTCAGATTGAAGAGACTGCCATCCGTGCGGTACCGGATGTAAACAACGTCTTCATTGTTGAGGTCTTTCATGGCATGTACTTCAGCATCATGCTGAAGAAGATTGAAAAGAGGGTTGGTGCGAGAACACAGCCTTGCTTCACGCCATTGTTAATGGAGAAGGGTTCAGAGAGCTCATTTCTGTTTCTGACCCGACCTTGTTGGTTTTCGTGCAGTTGGATAACCATGTTGAGGAACTTTGGGGGGCATCCGATGCGCTCTAGTATTTGCCAAAGCCCTTTCCTGCTCACGGTGTCGTATAAAAATATAATGTAAAATAAAAGGGAGAACATGGTTAGCACAAGGCTGTTACAGCATCAGCGACCCAGGTTCAAATCTCATGCTGTCTGTAAGAACATTCTCCCCATGTCTGCGTGGGTTTTCTCCATTCAAAACAAACGGAGGTTGTTGGGTAATCGGGTGTAATTTGGCAGCATGTGCCTGTGGGCCAAAATTAAAATATTAAATTAAATATCCACAAATATTTTGGAATAATTTACTCAATTCATTTATAAGAGACCCAAAGTTACAGGATACTGTTCAATCTCACCTCTTGTGGGAAGAAGCTACTTCCCAGCCTGCCAGTCCTGATTTTGATGCTGCTGTACCTCTTTCCTGATGGTAGTGGGTCAAAATTCCCATGTGATGGATGGTAGGGATCCTCGATAATTCTTTGAGACATCTTTAAGCGATGCTCCTGAGGAATATCATCAATAGAGAAAAGGGAGATTCCAGTCATTTTCTTGGCCAATTTGATGATCCTCTGTTCCCATGCTTTGCAGCTACCTTCCCACACAATGATGCAGCCACACCATCACACAAACCAATTCCTCCTTCCAACGACTCCAGCCCTCCCACTGCCCCGGGAAAGGTGCCAACCTACTTTGGGTCCCATCCCACCCCAGTCACATTCTCTTCTCGTCCCCTTCCGTCAGGCACAAGTTTCACGAGCTTAAACATACAAACCTCCATATTTAAGGACAGTTTACTTCCTGCTATTATCAGATTCTCAATGGACCCCTCATACTATTTCAACTGGACTTCACCCTACACTTTTTGACTTAGTGCAACATTACACTCAGCACGCTTGTTTAATTATTGCACTACCACTGTACTTATATATGGGTTGATGTATGTGGATAGAATGCAAAACAAAGCTTTTCACTGTATCTCAGTACATGTGACAAAAAAACAATCAGTTCAATCTTTTAAATTTAATTTTAAAGTTTAGACATACAGCATGGTAACAGGTCCTTGCAGCCCACAAGCCTGTGGCACCCAATTCACCTACAACCCCTGTACGTTTTGAAGGATGGGTGGAAACTGGAGCACTGGAGGAAACCCATGTGGAGAGGTGGAGAGCGTCCAAATTCCTTTCAGACAGCGCTGGATCCAAACCTGAGTCACTGGCGCTGTATTAGTGTTTCGCTAACCGTGCGGCTCCAAAGTCACAGACAAATGCCACATTCTTGACGCTAGTGAGGCCATTAACGTGACTGTTTCTGTTGCTTACCTACCTAACCTCCGATCCAAGGAAACTCGAGGCCTTTTGCACTCAAGTTGTACAACTTCTCCTCACAATCTAGCTCCTTTGAGCTCGGTTCCTTCCCAATGAATTCAAGTCAAGTTCATTGTCATCTGATTGTACAAGTGCCACCCAATGAAACAGTATTCTCCGGTCCTTGGTGCAAACATGCAGATATAACCACACATAACTCATATACATACAAACAAGACATATGCAGGACAAATATTCATATACAAATAAATAAATAAATAAATAAATGGATTTTGTTCGTGAATATGAGAATCTCGGATGGTTAATGTGAGCAGTTCCTTTGGTGGTTCAGCATTCTCATTGCCTATGGGAAGAAGCTGTTCCTCTTTGGACCCTCCTTTGCAAGGGCAGCATGGTTAGTGCAACACTGTTACAGTGCCAGCGAACCGGGTTCAAATCCAGTGTTGTCTGTAAAGAGTTTATACGTTCTCCCTGTTTCAGCGTGGGTTTCCTCCGAGTGTTCCGGTGTCCTCCCACCCTTCAAAACGAACCAGAGGTTGTAAGTCAATTGGGTGTAATTGGGCTCATGGGCTGGAGGGCCTGCTACTGTGCTGTATGTCCAAATGTAAAAATATTTTAAATTTAATTGTGTCCCCTTTGGACTCCAGTACATGAGGGTTCTCTACTAGGAGGCAACAGTATGTCCTTCTGTTTCAGTGCCAATGCCGAGAACATGTACTACTTCTCCGAACTGGCATTAACCCTGAATGAAATGGAGATTGGGGCAGCACCCACTGACAGCCGGCTGCGACCGGATCAACGCCTGATGGAAAACGGCGACTGGGAGGAGGCCAACGTGGAGAAGCAGCGATTAGAAGAGAAGCAGAGAGCTGCTCGGCGCTTGAGGGAAGCCAAGACAGTGAAAGCCCTGGAGGAAGGTAAGAGCCTTGGAGGAAGGTAAGAGCCTCGGGCAAAGCCTGGGCAGGTGTGAGAATGGAATTGGGTGACAGCGTGAGGGTGCGATCTTGCCTTTCACACCCACCCTTAAATCCAGCTCAAGCTCCTGTGGCCTCAGTGTCCTCCCCGACCAATTTCCAGACAGCCCAGACACAGAACGTTCACCCAGTGGCCTTTGTGGAGAAAGGGAAATTTGCACCAAAGAAAAGGGAACACACACAGTATTAGAAACCAAATTGTTAGAGTTGGTTGCAGAAAGATCCCTGGTTGCCACGGGTCACCTGAATCAGAAGGTTCACTCGGATTGGGTGTAGAATGCAGGGAGGAGGGGGGACAGGGCCATACTGAGAGAGATTGCTGCTGCCAGGGGAGGTGCCTTCTTTCAGGTGGGGCACTACAGGTGACTGTCCTATCACACCAAAGAGCAGGAGGAGTTCTCCCAGTCCTCTGGACCATCTCAGATAGGATCAGATACTATTTATTGTCATGTAATAAAACGGAAATGTAATAGTACATGCAATTGCCTTTACTCTGCCATAAGGTAGTCACAGATTCACCATTAGCATTGTCCAGCGCCCCTTACAGTCAGAGAAAGAAAAATAAACTAGACTTCCCCCAGTCTCACCAAGGATCCACTGATTTGCCTCCAGCGCTCCCGCAGCCATACAAACTCCAATTCAGTTCAAGCCATCGGCAACCCGAGTCCAAATCCAAACACTATGAGGAAGCCTTCAGCACCCAGGGCCTTTTGGGTGGCCTCATTATCCTCTTGAATTCCGGTTCCGATATCTGGATCTCATGAGCCAGTCTCCAGCATCCTGCAGCCCTGGTGTGAGTCCTTTGTCCTCAAGACGGCAACAGCCCGCCACCTGTGTGTGTCCTTTAGGTGTAGAGCCCCTCGCTGGTCAGCCACTGTAATCACCCTCCTTGGGGCCATCTCCTGTGTTTCTCCTTTGTTACTGATGCCCTGCACCAGTCCTCTACACTCCCAGAGTCCGCAACCCTTCATGGCTGCAGCCGAACACAGGTGCTTCCATCTTGGGCCCAGACCTGCAGTAGCAGCATTTTAAGTAAGCTCTTTTAAAAGGCTGTTTAATGTCTGTACAGAGCTGTCGGCAATAGGAATGGGTAGTAGGACCCTGTGGCAGCTCTGCTGTTACAGCATCTCCATCAGCTGGATTAACAGTTTTTTTTAACAATATTCAGCTACAATATTCAACTCTCAACTATTACACCAAAACGATCCAGGTCATTGTTTTTGTGAATTGAATGTGGATGGAAGAGAAACAGAGGGTTATAGGCTTTAAGGTTGGGAACGATTAGATTGATGTGGAGTACGTTTATATAGGTCAGCAAAGCATTGAATTCAAGAGTCTTGAGGTAATGTTGCAGCTCTATAAAAATCTGGTTAGACCACACTTGCAATATTGTGTTCAGTTCTGATTACCTCATAACTGGAAGGATGTGGAAGCTATGGAGAGGGTGCAGAGGAGACTTACAAGGATGATGCCTGGATTGGAGAACATGTCTTATGAGCAAGGTTAACAGAGCTAAGGCTTTTCTCTTTGGAGAGAAGAAGGATGAGAGGTGACTTCATGGAGGTCTACAAGATTATGAGAGGTTTCAACAGGAGCAAATACCAGAGGACAACTGTTTAACGTGAATGGAGGAAACTTTAGGGGAGATATCAGGGGTACTTTTTTTTTTTAAATACACAGAGTGATGAGTGTCTGGAATGAGTTTCAGGGGATGGTGGTGGTGACTTGTACAATAGGGACATTCAGAAGACTCTCAGACAGGCACTGGATGTAAGAAAAACAGAGGGTTATGGGAATGAGATAGGAAAAGGAAGGGACAATATTGTGGGCTGAAGGGCCTGTACTGTACTGTCCAATGTTCCAATTGATTGCAATGTTTCCTACTTAAAACAGTGACTGCATTCAAAAATGATTGTGAACTCTTTAGGATGTCAGGCACAGCTGACATCACAGCACCAGAAACCCAGGTTCAATCCTGACCTTGGGTACTGTCTGCATGAAGTTTGCATATTCCCCTGTGACCACTCCAGGTGCTCTGGTTTCCTCCCACATTCCACAGACTTCTTCATTGGTGATAAATTCAACATTCAGAGGTGCAAAGCCTCATGCAGGATACCCTGAAGGTTAACCTCCAGGTTGAGTCGGTGGTGAAGAAGGTGAATAAAATTTGCCATTCATATCTAGAGGGATAGGATATCAGAGCAGGGATGTGATGTGGAGGCTTTATAAGGCTCTGGTGAGGCCTCACTTGGAGTACAGGGTACAGTTTTGGGATCCTTGTTGAAGAAAGGATGTGCTGGCATTAGAGAAGGTTCAGAGAAACCTCACAAGAATTGTTCCTGGTGTAATGGATTTATGTTAATCTTTAATTTAATGTTAAACTATATTTCTCATTATGAAATGTCTTAGTAGATGTATTCACTTAATTAGTTTGGGTGGTTACAGGGGCACAAAGGCAACACATTAGCATTTAAAACACATGGCTCTTTGAGATAGAACCCAGTTTGAAATGAAAATGGCTGCTGATTGAAGTTAGAGTCAAGAAGATGAAAAGGATTTATGATGATTCTTGAGATATTGGAAACAATAGGCGTTAGTTCAGAAGCACCTGTATAAACGCACGGCCATTTTAGTTCTGAGAAAAGCAGACTTCTCGGAGACAACTTTAATTCTTTTTTAGCACATTCGTGTCAAAAGACCTTATGAGCTTCAAAGACAGAAATTATGTCACATATCATGTGGCATGATAAATGAGAAAAATACATTATCAAAATTTGAGAAAAAGAGTTTAGTTCAGTTTGGAGTGTACAGAAGTCAAAACCCTGTGGCACAGGGGTTGAAACTTTGTGAATAAAAGACAGGGTTGAGTTACAGTAACCAGAATTGGTGCTGTTGTGTGTGCTACTCCTGGGAAAAGGGGAACACTGAATCAGTGGGGTTTTTTTTTAAGTAAGGAAGACCACTTCATTGTCTCTTTGGAAAAGAGGACCGAATTCTACTGGGTCTATTTTTGTATGGCCACTTCATTTAACCCTTTTCTGGTTTGTGACTTCATCGAGGAAGAAAATAGCCACTTTGTTTAACCCTTGTCTGGGTTTGTTAATTCACTATGGAAGAAAAAGCCACATTGTTTGGCCTGAAGAAGATGTTTAAAAGCACTTTATAATTATTTCTGAACTGAGAATTTAAGACCTACAAGCAAGACTAAATGATGTTGAACTTTTTAAAGATTGAGGTTTCAGAATAGGACCTTAAATACACACACACACACACACACACACACACACACACACACACACACACTTACATTTGTGCATAATGTGGTTACATTTGGAATTAAGTAAGTTTAGGGATAAATAAGAAATGTGATGTTATTAATAGTTTAATTTTTTTTAAAAACTATTATTTTGTATTTACCATTGTCTGGTGATTTTTCCATTGCTGTTCCTGTGCCTTTAGTCCCAAACATAATTAAAAGGGTTGTTAGTTCATAACACTGGAATGAAGGGGTTAGCATATGAGAAACGTTTGATGGCTCTTAGACTCTACTCCTTGGCGTTCAGAAGAACAATGGGGGTCCTACTAGAAGCATTTCAAATGTTGAATGGCCTGGTTAGAGTAGATATGGCAAGGTTGTTTCCCATGGTAGGAGAGTCCAGGTCAAGAGGGCACAACTTCAGAATTGAAAGGTGTCCATTTAAACCAGAGATGCGGAAGAACTTTTTTAGCTAGAATAGTGAACCTTTGGAATATAATATCATGGGCGGCTGTGGAGGCCAGGTTCTTGGGTGTATTTAAGGCAGAGATTGATTGGTATCTGAATAATCAGAGCATCAATGGTTATGGGGAGAAGGCAGAGGAGTGGGGCTGAATGAAAGAATGGATCAGATGATGGAATGGCAGAGCAGGCTCGACAGGCCATAACTGGCCACTGTAAAGCTGTCCCTGGTGTGTATGTGAAGGCAAGCATCTGGTGGAGTTGATGTGAATGTGGGAAGAATAAATCACAAGGTTCAACATAGGATGAATGTAAATGGGTTACCATGGACTCAGTGGCCCGAAGTGTCTGTTTCTGTGATGTGAAAGTGAAACTCTGTTCTTTCAAATGCAGGCACTGACTGTGAAGCCTACAAACCAGTGTGGTTTGAGAAGAAAGAGGACCCCGTCACTGGAGAGGAGATGTATGTTTACAAAGGCGGCTACTGGGAGTGCAAAGAAACACAAGACTGGAAACTGTGCCCAGATATTTACTGACCCCAGTCAACTCAAGGCCAGTGGACCACAGAGTATCCAGTTACCTGCAGGAGAGGAAGAAATAGTACCAACCTCCAACATGGAGCAAAATGACAGAAACATACAAGGCAGCATGTCAATGCAATGAAATCCCACAGCCCCAGACCCGAGATACAACACAGCTCATTCCCAGTCCCAGACCCGAGATACAACACAGCTCATTCCCAGTCCCAGTCCCAAGATACAACACAGCTCATTGCCACAGTCCCAGCACTGAGATACAACATGGCTCATTGCCGTAGTCCCAGCTCCGCGATACAACCCAGCTCATTCCCACAGCCTCAAGATGCAACCCAGCTCATTCCCCCAGCCCCGAGATGCAACCCAGTGTAGAGCGCGTCGAAAGAATCAAAGGCTTGTTGATCCAAACCAAGGCTTTTATTAACTAGAAGATTGCAGCATATCACATGTAGGTTGACCAGTCCAGAATGACCTGTTCTGGCTAGGAGCAACCCTTTAAGACCTCCCAGTAGGTGTGGCTACACTCTCAGCCAATCACAGTCATCCTACACTACAATCTGTACATATACACATTGGTGATAGAATCTGTATTATCACACCCAGCTCATTCCCACAGCCCCAAGATGCAACCCAGCTCATTCCCACACCCCCGAGATACAACGCACTCATTCCCACAGCCCCGATATACAAATGTGCTCATTCTCCCAGCCCTGAGATACATCGCGCTCATTCCCACAGCCCCAAGATACAACCCAGCTCATTCCCCCAGTCCCAGCATTGAGATGCAACGCAGCTCATTTAACCACCCCCCCCCCCCCCCCATCAACCGCCATACCCAGACAATATGGTCATAGAAAATCCATGTAATCATACTTGTGCACAATGTCTATAGATTGAAAGTGGTGAGCTTTCTGGACTGGGATTATTATTGCCTAAAACCCAATGTTGACATGATCTGAAGGTCAATAATTTATCAGCTGGAACTAGATATTTCTGTTAAAAAATGTACAGATCTCTAGCAGTGGGAGTAGACTGGAATGAATCTCAGCTGGGAGATACATTGGCCCTATGCATTGTGGAGTGAGAACCCCATTCTGGGTCCTTGTTTTCTTTGCTTACAGAGTCAAAAGGCACAGATGGAAAGAGAGCCAGTCGCTGAGGGAGAAAGGGTCTCCATGAGGAATGAATGGGATTGCAATGAGAATGAGAATTTGCTTGTAGCAGTTGACGTGTAGATCGTAATGGGTCAGCTTTGTAGATTGCTCCTGTTTTATGTGATCCTACTTAAGTCATGAGATAGTCAACTGATATGTTATAACCATATAAGCATATAACAATTAGAGCATGGAAACAGGCCATCTCGGCCCTTCTAGTCTACACCAAACTAAGTATTCTCCACTAGTCCCACCTACCTTCACCCTGCCCATAACCTTCCATTCCCCATCCATCCATATACCTATCCAATTTTTCATTCAATGACCCTGCCGCCACTACTTCTCCCAGAAGTTCATTCCACAAGCCACCACTCTCTGAGTAAAGAAGTTCCCCTATGCTATGCTTTAGATCTACTCAAAACATCACATTATCTTACTTACAGAATTTAATTACAAAACTGCATGCTTAAACACAGCAAATCATTTGTTCTAACAGACGATATATCGTCAACATTATTCTCTGCCTCACCATCCAAATGATCAGTTCCATTGTTTATCACACAACCCCACATGAGCTGCTAGGTAACTGGCTAAAGGGTGCCTTTCACTCACAATACCCTGAACTGTATCGGGTAAGGATTGCTATAATTCTTTCCTTTCCCCCACCCCACTCCCCTCCCCTACCCCCCAATCCTATGGATAAAGCTCAATGTTAAGAATTTACAGATGGTGTTGCACATCCAATAGTCAGCGGGTTCACACTCGCTGCCGGCCCTTCTTCCATCTTCTGAACACCAGGATTGTTCCTGAGCAAACCTCTGAGTATGCCATACCAGGCAGTGATGCAGACTAAAACTGCTCCCTGTTTATCATTGTTTCAGGGACCTTTGGGGGGGGGGGGGGGTAGCTGAATGGGATATGCTTTCTGGAAGTGTTCCCTCCGGTGTACTGAAGGGATATCCCAACTTCTCATCTTGTCTCATGGCGCACTTTAATGGGTTTTACTGACACTGGGGCTACAGAAATGGATGCCGATAGATTGCAAAATGGTCTCTCACTGGTGGACAGACCACAGTTAGCACAGACGTCCCGCTCTCAACTGCTTTCTGCACCAGAAACATTCTGATGCCACTATCCAAGAGGACTGGCAGCAAGGTGAGTGAACCCTGCAATGCGCTCTGATCTGGGTAAGAAGCAGGCATCGCAGAGCATGGAGACAGAGGTTGCATACAACATGCTGCAATAGAAACTGAGCTTTCCTTTGCTAAGAGTGGCCCTGACTCTCAGAATGACTGTCTCTTGCAGCACAGTATAGCACTCTTTCCTTGTTCTTCCCTCCCATGTATTCTTCACTGTGACAATGGTCCTCTCCATTTGCAGAAAAATAAAACCGTCCATGCGACATAGGCCCTTGCAGACACCAACGGCGCCTTTGGAGAAAGCCCTGTCAGCAAGTATATCAGCTTCTAATTGAAATCGATCCATTAGAATAATACTTACCCAGGAAAGCTCTCAGGGCAACTCGTCAACTACGTGTTAGTTGCACTGGAGGACTGACCCAAAATCCACATGGAAAAGGTTGCTGCTTATTGAAAAGGTCTGCCATTGATCAGCCTCTCTCCCCATCGCAAGAGCCTGGCTGACAATCACATGCAGGGCAGAGAAAGTCTCCTTAGCAAAGTGTTGGTCCTGCACATTGGGAGCTGACCGATCACAGAACAGCAGAACCAAGGCAGAGCCTAGGAATGGGAACACTAAACCTGATCCACGCTGGAAAATGTGCCGAGGTAACCCCATTAAAACTGATTCTCGTATTCCTGTGCTTTATATTTTTGGAGTGTTGGGAAACATTCTGAACAGCATTAGTGGCCTGCACCATTGCAGTTACAGTGCCTGTGTTGTGGTAAATGCCTATTTCCAACCAGCAATTTGAAACCTTTTCATGGAGAAATGTTGGTGTCAGAGACTGATTGATTTATGGAAACTTCTCCATCTTTTAAGATTGCCTAATTTTAGGCATAAATCTGACATGGAGAGTAATTCAGGCTATCTTAAAAATCACAAGATGTAGTAGAAGTAGGCCAATTGGCCTGTCAAGTCTGCTCCACCGTTCTATCATGAGCTGGTCCATCCTTCCACTCAGCCTCACTCCTTGGCCTTCTCCCTGTAACCCTTGATGGGCCTGACTAATCAAATATCTGTCAATCTCTGCCTTAAGTACACCCAACAATCTTACTTCCACAGCCACCTGACCCTCTGGGTGAAGAAATTTTTCCTCAGCTGTGTTTTAAATGAAATGAAAACATTCCAGTTCTATTCCTTTTATCATGTGTCCAAACCCTTGTGTTTTTGTTCAAATCCCCAGACAGACTGAACATCTGTCGTTGATGAAAGAAAGGTAATTCTAACTCTGGAAAGAATCAAGGTGAAGTGCTGAATTCATGGCTTCCCCTATCCCTGTTCAGTCATTTTCCAGCCACTTACTGCTCCTGCTAGGCCCACCATTGAGGTCAAGCAGTGACCAAGCCATCTGGAGAAACCACGCCCTACCCCTCCCGGCCTCTTTAGCTGTTTCTCACCTCACTCACCACCACCTCACCCTAACCCCTTCGCACCCATCTTAAGGCTGGTTTCCATTTCACTTCAAAGCACTTTTGAGACACTAATTATCCATTCTCCCGCACCAGACACATTCCCATGTTTTTGCAGCATCTTGAATTACAGGAAGAAGAAAGATCTGGCCTGTAAACCATCCTTTCGGAAATCGTCCCAATTCAGCAACCTGACTACTTTCTTTCCTTTAATAAAGGTGGCTTATTCAGTGATTAAAAGAAAATCACATTAATACAATATTACAGTATGTCAGTTACATACTATTTAAATATTCAAATTATAATATAGAACAGGCCTTTCGGCCCATGATGTTGTGCCAACCTATATAAACCTACTCAACAATCTAAACCATCCCTACCTCACATCCATAACGCTCTATTTTTCTTGTATTCATGTCTGTATAAGAGTCTTTTAAATGTCCCTATTGCACCAGCCACCACCACCATCCCCAGCTATTGCATTCCAGGTATCCACAATTCTCTGTGTAAAAAAACTTATCCCTGACCTCACCTCCCCTCGTCTTGTACTCTAGTGTTTGCTGCTCTCACCTCAGCAAAAAGGCACTGGCTGTCCACCCTATCTATGCGTCTCATAATCATGAAGATCCCTATTAAGTCACCTCTCACCCTTCTTCGCTCCAAAGGGAAAGCCCCAGCACTGTTAACCTTGCATCATAAGACACAGTCTCCAATCCACACTCATCCTGGTAAATCTCTGCACATCCTTTCTGTAATGAGGTGAGCAGAACTGAACACAATGTTCCAAGTGTGGTCTAACCAGAGTTTATAACATGGCCATCACTGACCAGAATGCACTCAAGCCGCTGTGGCGCCCATCCGTCCTGGAAAACCCCCAAGTTAGCTGTGAACACCACGTACTCCTCCACAGACATAACCCTAGGAAAGGGGTGCACAGTCAGCCCGGGCCAAACCTTTGACTGCCCACTGCCTAGACCTATGAATGGCCAACTTGGCGAAGCCCAGGAGCAAACCAACCAGGAGATTCACGAACTGCCCCATCCCCTTCACCACCACCACCCCCCACCCCACCCCCTTGCCAGGTAACCAGAGATTAGGAGCATGGGACTGGAATGCAGCCGGAACTTGAGGAGTTCAGATATTCAAATCACACTCCTTACATACACAGTACAGTGTCTTGTCCTGACCACAGAAATGACAAGCAGTCAGGGAGTCTAAACCAACTTAAGAGTCTGTTACACAGTACCTGTGACTGTCCTGAAAGCTTCAAATACTTGGTGCATTTTAATTGAAACACTGCAGAAAATTGGGAGTCTTGAGTTAGATGAAGACGGACAGATGGAGAACATCATCATGACTTGATTTTAATTTTTTTTCCATTTTAACAATACAGCACGGTAAAAGGCCCATCTGGCTCATGAAACCAGTGCTGCCCAATTACATCTAATTAACCTACCGACCCCCTATGCATTTCTGATGGTGGGAGGAAACCAGAGCACCTGTAACATGTAAACTCCTTACAGACAGTGCCAGATTCGAACTCAGGGCGCTGGCGCCATAACAGCTGTGATGACATATGCCTGCATCCAAATGGAGGTAAACAAAAAATTTGCAGGTGCTGGGGTCCAGTGGAGTGCACAAAGTGCAGGAGAAAACCACGCAGTACCCGTAGGAATTAAAAGATGCCAATGTTTTGGGCCTGAACCCCTCATCAGGAATGAAAATATTTCCAGCTGAAGGGGGCTCCACTTTTACTTCATAACGGGAACTGGAGAAGTCGATGTTAATACCATCCAGATGGAGAGGACCTAGATGGAATATGAGGGGTTGTAACTCCAAATTGCGGGTGGAAAATAACAAGCCAGAGAGACCCAGGGTGCATGACTTCCCAGTGTCTATGGTCACTCAGCTCTGATAATTAGGTGGTTTTCAGAAACCAGTTCCCCCAACCTGCGGGAATGATCAATAAGTTTGTGAAATGCAATTGTTTGGGGTTACAACCTCTGCATTACCAACCCAAGGGACTCCCGACATACACTTGGAACCACCCCTGGTTGGTATGGAAGAAACCAACTAACCTTGCCGCCACGAGGTCATTTTGAAAGATCATGGTGTTACCTATTGACAGTTTTACTTGTTAACTGGGATTCGAAGAAGAAAGATGAAGTAGAAACTTCATAATCCACCCAGGGAAGGATGGTCAACAAACGTGAATTGCTCCCGTACTTCCCAGTAGTTCACTCCAGCCGCCACTGAGTTTCAGAGGCAGTTCTCCCTGCTGCCATATTGAAATGTGTGACGTGAGTTTCAGACGCGCCCAACCTCAAAGGAAATCCCATGAACAGCCATTCTCAACCTTTTTTTTGTTGGCTATGGCTCCCTTAGGGCTCTCCTTAACGTTTATGGGCCCCCTTCTCTGTGAAGCAGTCAAGGTTAGTTGGTTTCTTCCGTACTTCTACCGACTACATAAAACATATTTTATGATTTCAGACAGTGGCTCCCCAGGGGTGGGGGGGAGCGGCCCCCATTGAGAATGGCTGCTCTAGAATCCAACACCTTTAAGCTTCCTTAGATAATCTCCCATTCAATAATTGGCTAATGTGTACATACAATTTACATGGTATCCAGTTAACTTTGTATAGCAGTACAAGTTATATCGTGTATGAATAATGCCACAAGACAAACCTAGCTGGCTACTTTCTTCTATTTATAGTGTCAGAGGTAGTAGACTTCTACCAGCAGTTGTGAATATCTTGTGAAAAATAAACCCAAATCAACCATGTAAATAGTGACATTATTTAAACTGTGTAGAAAGTGAAACTGAGATTGTATAAATCTGTGGTTTGTACTTTAGACATACTTGTCGTAAGATGCTATATATTAAGCTTTTCTACAATGTGCAAACAGCAATTTATCCTGACTATATTCATCCTACATTAAGGAAAATTGGGAGATGAAGAGAAAGCTGAGATTGTTGCTTTGATGATGACACAAGTCTCAGGGAAGAAAATGGTCTCCTCCCATAATGTGGTGAAACACGGAAGTCTGCAGGTTCTGTGATGGCTGCAAAAACACAGAAATGCTGGCAGATTTCAGCAGGTCTCCCAGCGTCCACAGGAGGACATGAAAATCTGCAGATACTGTGAGATACTGCAGGACTCAGGCCCAAAACGTTTGTTATATATCTTTACCTACAATGGATGCTGCAAGACCTACCGAGTTCCTCCAGCGTTTCTGTGTTTTTACTCTTCTCATAATTTGTTGCGCTATGCGCCCCCCTTTTCCCTCTATGTTTAGTAGGCCCGAGGCTCTCACTCCTTTTCTCATTCAGGTGGGCCACGGTGATCTGATCTGCAAACCTCTCAGTTTTCCAACCCCTATTGTATTTCTAATAATCCCGTCTGTAATTGTGTGGGGCCCCTTCATTCCCATTGCCTCTCCTCCTGGAACGACGGGACAAGTATCTCTGATGCTAATGAGGGTTCAGGCTCATGTTTTCAACTCTTGATTCTTGCACAGATGCTGAAAGTGGAGGACAGTGCTCGATAGACCGAGTCACTGGGGCCCTCCCACTTCAATATGTTCATGAAAACTCCATTTGGCACCATTTAATGGTGCTCAGCCCCATTCAAATGAAAGCTGCACCAGGCTCTGATCTCTTGTTTATCTGAGGCCACTCTGGTCATTTTAGGACAATATGAGGCAAACCCTTCTCACAAACAAGGCAACGAACGTAATCCAGGATTTTTAGCCTTAACCGTGGCAATGGCTCTATTTGAAAACTTTACAAATGTGAATAAAATAGAATTTTTAGAAGGATTAAATGAGATTCAAATCACATCTAATTTGATTTATAGAAACTCATTCAACCACTACTAAATACTTCTTATGGAACAGCAGTACTCAAAAAAAAACAATTCCCTGTGGTTTGGTTTCTATGTTATGTACACACAAAATCCTGAGATGCATTCAGAATTGCCCATCGACAGATTTTAAATGCCTCATTTTGAAACAGTTAAATACCACTCTTTAAGGTAAAATGTCACTACCTTTGACAGATATGCATTGAGCGGAACTAGTGATTTCAAATCAGAAACTTGCTAATTGGACAGGTGTCAGGATATTTGAAAATCTAAAAACTGCAGATTTGGGAATCTGAAATAGGTACAGAAAATGCAGGAAGCATTCGGCAGCTCAGGCAATGTGCCTTTGAGTAAAAGAGTTCGCTTCTCGGGTCAAAGACCCACATCACAACTTCTCTCAACAAAGATGCTGCCTGTCTTGCTGCGTCTTTCCAGCATGTCCTGTTCTTGTGTCCAACAAATTATAGGTTTGTAGACTGTAATGTTACCTATTGGTGACCACATTTGAAAATTTTCCCCTTAGCTTTTCGTGAATTGTGCTGAAAGCAACCTTGAGCTTTCGTTGCCTTCCAAAAGGCAGGCTCATTGTGGATGAAAATCTTGACGAAATTCTGAGCTAAAGAACAATCACTCTTTTTCTGCCCCTGATGCTGTCAACCCAGTGAGTTCTTCCAGCAGATTGTTTGCTGCTCGGGATTCCAGCACTTGAAGTGTCTCACTGGTATTCAAGGCAGAGGCCCTTGATTAGCCAGGGCATCAAAGATTAGGAGAAGGCTAGGCAGGGGATTGAGTGGGAAAACGGATCAGCTCATGATTGAATGGTGGGGCAGACTCGATGGGCTGAACAGCCTAGTTCTGCTCCTATATCTTATGGTATCCTTCTGGATGATGTTTATAACATCTATCTCATTAGAAATGGTTTTATTTACACCTTGGAATTAGACAGCTATTATAAATGAACACCTTCCATCTAGCAATGTAAAAAATGTTAAGTAATCTGGATGGTTAGAAGATTAGGCAATGGGTATATGCAGGGCGGCATGAAAGCCTACTGCCTAAAGTTGCAAAACCATGATAGCATTATCTCAACACTGGATTCAATTCTGCCTCAATCTCCCCTTCCCCTCTTTCTGCCCCCAGCCCCCACCCCCTCCAATCCCTCTAAATGTTGGCCACCTTTTTTCTAAATTTAGACATACAGCACAGTAACTTCCGGCTCACCAGCCCGTGCCACCCAATAGATGAACAACCCCCATACGTTTGGAAGGGTGGAGGGAAACCCAGGGAGAACTTATGAACTCCATACAGACAGCACTGGATTTGAACTGGAGTCACTGGCTCTGTAACAGCGTTGCGCTAACCGCAATGCTATCTGTAAATCCCCTAATAAGAAAGATCCCATTCACCCATTCTCTGAGCTGTCCATTGCTGTTGGGGAGGGGGGGTGCTGGCCAGGTTCCCTCTGAGCATTTGGGCCACCTGACAGGGCCGCAAAGTGGAGTCTGACCCAAGCCTGGAACATTGGCGTCTCCGCTGGGCCGCCGGGCTTCTACTTGTGGCACAAACACAAACTGCACGACCCCACAATCAATGAGAAATCAGAAGAAGATTGGGGGTAGGTTGGGGAACATGTAGTTTAAACTTCCTCTGACTTGCTACTTGCTTAGACAGGATACGACTGGGAACTTATTTCCCCCCCTCAGTAAAACTTGAGTGAGGGTCCCCAGAAGCTCAGGTTGATTCTTCAATCATCTCAGTGCATCCATACCATGGAGCACTTTGGTTACTCCCCTGAAGACTACCATTAATCCTCAAGACCAGTGGCAGTACAGTAGTAACGTTATAGCTGCAATCAATACAAAGAGATAGCAATTTAGATTTAAATGCCTTTATTCTCTATGTTAGTAAAATAAAGCTCAGTGGCTATAACTTCTTTTAATTCTATTTTGTAATATTCAGTGGTAGACAATGTGCAGCAAGCCTAGCTTGCTGAGACCATGCCATAGAATTGTGTATACATTAATGGTGCAAATTTGTTCATCCTTCTCTCCCTATGTACTGGTATAATAATTATGAAAGCAACCAAGGCTCTTTAGTTTGTATGTAAATATGAATTGCTTAAGGGAATATATTTACAAATATGAATGAATTATTTGCATAAAAGTCTGGGACTTTACCTGCTCATTTGAATATTTCACTCCAGTTTGGTCATGGATCGAACCAGCACCAATCAAAAACCAAGCTGACAGGACAACGGAAAACAACAGCTTGTGAGATGCAAGACAAAAATTGCCAAAAATGTATACATAAAATAAATACACAAGTAAAAATTATACTGGTTTTTATGCTTGTGATGTCACTATTATCAGAACATAGCATAGACCCTTTAGCCCTCAATGTTGTACTGACCAAAATAAATCTTCTCAAGCAACTAAACGCTCCCTCCACCTCACACCCATAACCCTCTTTCTTTCATCTGAGTCTTTTAAATGTCCCTACTGAACCAGCCTCCAACCCCACCCCCAGCAATGCATTCCAGAGACCAACTACTCTTATGGGTAAAAATTTTTTTTATCCTTGACGTCTCCCATCAAATTTCCTCCCCTCGCCTTATACAGATGCCCTATGTTTTTTGCTACTGTCACCCAAGAAAAAAGTGCTGGCTGTCCACTCCATCTAGTCAATCCTTAAAGATATCCACATTGAGCAGTGTGGAAATGCTTCAGCATACATGAGTGAACCAGCAGGAATGGCAGCCAGGGCAGGGACATGCTCCTCTTACAGAATGTGGATAGTCAGGGAAGCCAGCAGTGTCCAAGACGACTTCAACTGTGAGTGCATCCAACTGTAGCTCCTTACAAACCATGTTAGGGCAATGGGACCAGAGTTAGATAAACTAAGGATGATCTGGGAGGCTGAGGGGAGTGATAGACAAGGAGTTATAGGGGAACAATCACATCCAGGAGGCAGAACAAAAGCAGCTAGGTAACAGGACAGGGAAAGGGGGCAGTTCAGGTGGCCATTCTCCTCAGCAACAAATAGACCACCTCAGATACTGCTAAGGGGTTGTCCTATCTGGGCAAGGCAGCAGCCAGACCAATAGCCCTGTGGTCAGCTCTGAGCCTCAGAAGGAAAGGGTGAAGTCAGGTAGCGTGATAGTCATAGGGGAACCGATAGGAGATCCTGCAGCTGCAACAGACACTCCAGTATAGGGTTTTGCCTCTCAGGTGCTCAAGTCCGAGATGTCTCTGATATTCTTTAAGGGGGAAGGTGAGCAGTCAGAGGTTGTGGTACATGTTGATATCAATGACATAGGCAGGAGTAGGATAGAGGTCTTGCAAAGTAGGCTTAGGGAGTTAGGAAAGAGGCCGAAGAGCAGGACCTCCAAGGTGGCCATCTCTGGTTACTCCTGGTTCCACGAGCTAGGGAAGGTCAGAAAAGGAAAATAGCACAAACAGATGAACGGCTGTAGAGATGGTACAGGGAGCTGGGTTTCGAGTTCTTGGAACATTGGAGCCCTTTCTGGGGAAGGGGTGACCTGTGCAAGTGGAACAAGTTGCCCCTGAACTGGAGGGAAACCAATAGCCTGGCAGGGAGGTTTGGAAAATGTGGTGAGGGGTTGGGTGAGAGCCAGAGTAAGAGGTGGTTGCTGTACAAGTAGGGACTGCTGGTAGGGAGTTTGTGAGGAAGGTCAGACAGATGGGGCAGCTATGGGGGTGAGTTGCAATGCCAAAGGGACACAATCAAATCAAGTTTCAAAAACAAGGTTAAAAGTTTTATATTTAAATGCACGCAGCATAAGAAATAAAGTGGATGATCTTGTAGTGAAGCTACAGATCGGCAGGTATGATGTGGCCATCACAGAGTCATGGCTAAGGGATGGATGTCATTGGGAGTTGAATGTCCAAGGATAACACAGCGTATTGAAAGGTTAGGCAGGAAGCAGAGGGGAGTGGTGTGGCTCTGTTGGTAAGGAATAACATTAAATCATTAGAAATTACATAAGACCAGAAGATATTTAATCACTGTGGGTTGAGTTAAGAAATGGCAAGGGTAAAAGGATACTGTTGGCAGTTATACTCAGGCCTCCAAACAGTAGACAACGAATGACAATATCAGATAGAAACAGTGTGTCAGAAAGGCAAAGTTATGGGAGTCATGGGGACTTGAATTTGTAAATAGATTGGGGAAACCAGATTGGGACTGGATCTGAAGAGTTTGTAGAAAGCCTATGAGAATGCTTTTTGGAACAGCTTGTTGATGAGCCCATGAGGGAATCGGCTGTACTGGATTGGGGGTTGTGTGATGGACCAGGGGTGATCAGAGAGCTTAGAGTAAAGGGACCATTAGGGGGCAGTGATCTTGATATGATTGAGTTCAATTTTGAGATTTAACAGGAGAAACAAAAGTTGGATGTGTCGGCATTTCAGTGAAGTAAAGGGAATTACAGTGGCAAGAGAGAGGAACTGGCCAGAGTAGATTGGGAGGTGGCACTAGTGGGGAGGACAGCAGAGCAGCAATGGAAGGTTGAGGAAGGTGCAGGATAAATACATATCAAAAAAGAGGAAATATTCAAATTGAAAAATTGACAAGGGGAATCAAAGCCAAAATAAAAGCAAAAGAGAGGCTATGGGGGTGAGTTGCAATGCCAAAGGGACACAATCAAATCAAGTTTCAAAAACAAGGTTAAAAGTTTTATATTTAAATGCACGCAGCATACAAGGAAGCAAAAATTAGTGGAAAGCTCTTTAAAACTTCCAGAAGGTAACTAAAAAACTCATGAGGGAAAAGATGAAATGTGAAAGTAGGTTAGGAAATATAAGAGGATACAAAAAGCTGGTTCGTGTATAAAGAGTAAAAGATGTGAGAGTAGATATAGGACCACTAGAAAATGAAGCTGGAGAAAATAACAATGGGAGACAAGGAGGTGGCAGAGGAACAAAATTAGTATTTTGCACCAGTCTTCACTGTGGAAGACATTAGCAGTACGCCAGATGTGGAAAGCTATCAGGGAAGTAAGAGCAGTTACTATTTCAAAGGAGAAGGTGCTCAGAAAGATGAATGGCCTAAGGATGGATAAGTTTCCCAGATCAGATGGATGACACCCTCAGGTTCTAAAAGAGGTGGCAGAGATTGAAGAGGCATTTCCTGATCTTTCAGGAATCAATAGATTTTGGCATGGTCCCGGAGGATTGGAAAGTCACAAATGTCGCCCCACTATTTAAGAAGGGAGGGAACCAGCAGAAAGGAAATTCTAGTCTGGTTAGCCCGAGGTCAGTAATTGGGAAAATGTTGGAGTCGATTGTCAATGATGAGGTAATGGAATGCTTGAAGTCACATGACAAGATGGGACAAAGTCTATGGTTTCTTCAAGGGAAAATCTTGCTTGATAAATCTATTGGAATTCTTTGAAGAAGTGACAAAGACACTAGATAAAGAAGATGCAGTGGATGTTGTGCATTTGGATATTCAGAAGGTCTTTGACAAGGTGCTGCACATGAGGCTACTTAACAAGAGCCTATGGTATAACAGGAACCATACTAACGTGGATAAAACATTGGCTGATTGGCAGGATGCAGATTAGCAGAATACAAAAATCATATTCTGGTTGGCTGTCATTTGATAGGGATCAGTGTTGTGGCTGCTAAGTTTTATGTTGTATATTAATGGTTTGGATTATGAAATTGATATACTGCATTCGGTGCTCCCTTTGTGGCCTTCTCCACATCGGAGAGACTGGGAGCAGACTGGGAGATCGCTTCGCTGAGCACCTTCGTTCCATCTGCGCCCATGGCAGAGAAAACCATTTAAGTTCTGTGTCATACTCACACACTCACAAGTACTGTCCCCCCAAGACCACCCGCAAATGGGAGGAACAACAGCTGATTTTCCATCTGGGGCCTCTCCAGTCGATCCCATTAACTTCCACTTTTCCAGTTTCTGCTAACCTGCCCTTCTCTCCCATCCCACCCCCCCCCCCCCAAACCCTTCCAGCATTCCTTCCCCAACCCTTTCCCTCTCTATTCACCCAGCCATCCCTCCTCTCCATGCTTGCTTTGTCTCCCCTCTCTCCCTCCCTCCCTTCTCCACCTATTACCTCCTACCTCTGCGACACCTTCCCCCCCCCCCCCCCAACTCTTTTATCCACACCTTAATGCAGGGCTCACGTCCAAAGTGCCGGTTATGTATTTATACCTTTGCTATTTGATCAGCTGGGTTTCTCCAGTTTTGTGTGTTTTTACTTCAACGACGGGGTCTACAGATTTTTGTGTTTTATTTCTGACTACTGCACAACACTGTGAAATCTCTTCGAGGGATGCCTACCGTGAAGAAGTTCTCCTTTGCACTCTGAAGGGAGTTCTGTGGGATTCTCTCTCATTTTGCTTCCCATCTGTAATCCCTGTGATGGGCATTACCAGTTGCCCTAATAATTACAAGGACAAAGACTGAGGGGAACGATCGGCTTTATTGCACAGAAGACTTGAGCTGGCCCGAATCCAAACTAGGGAAGGGAAAGGTGGTCCGACCTTTATGGCCGGGGTACCAGGGGAGGAGTCCAGGTAAGAGTGTCATCAGGGGGTGGGCCAGCCCGAGCCAATTAGCATATTCAGTCCATACCATTACACCCTGCTGCTCTCACCCTCCACAACCAGCTACTCACTCAGATTCGACTCTGCCGTCATCTTGTGACTCGTGGTTTCCAGCTTCAATCCCAGGCCTCGCAGTTTGGCTCCCGCAAGAATCTCAGGTACCTACACAGCATTGACTGCTACTGTGTCTCCGTTTCTGCCGAAGGCTCCTGCGCACCACCTCGCACGGCTACAGTTCCGGACCTGTAGTGCATCTGCCACCGGATCCACGCGTTCCACCGCCCGCTCTCCACCCACCTGATGTCCATCAAGGATCACAAGCTTCCCTCCCGAGAGAATGCAGCCTCTGTGGCCCTTGACGTGGGTCCCCATCTCCAGCCCCAGCCGCCCGCCCTCCGGAGCTCCCTACCGCTATCGCCCTATCTCCCCACCCGTCAGATCCTCAGCTTTGGTCGCCAACTCGACCCCACGGCTCCCGACACCGCGGCCGGTGACCCGAACCCTGGTCCCGGCCACTGACCCAACGGTGTCCCCTGACGCCCCGGCTGCTGACCTGAAACCTGGCCCCGGCCACTGACTCACCAGAGCTCCCGGCACCACGGCTGCAAACTCTAACCCCGAGCCCCGACCACCTAGTCACCGGAGCTTCGGCTGCCGGCTCCAGCATCGACCCTGTCCGCCTACCTGCAGGAGGTCCCGGTGATACCGCCGACTCTCACCTGAGTTCCGACCGCCCTCGAGCCGACACTTACTCCAACCACGTGTCTCCCGACAGAGACTCCTACTATACAGGTAGTCCTCAACTTATGACCTACGCGAGTTACGTCCGATCATTTAAAAAAAAATACTGTACATATGCTGAGATTCTTCATTGAAGGTTCATTTGAATTTTTTTTAATTGCTTTAATATCTCGTTAAAACTTGCGACTCCGACGTACGACCAATCCGAGTTATGACCATTCCTTAGGTCCCAATGACGGTGATAAAGACCTGTAGTCCCGTTCTCACTGCTGGATCCCACTTACTCAACCCCTTACTACTACTTACCACTGGTATCACTCGGGGGAGGGGTGCGGACTGCACCAGGTGACACCATAGGAGGGGTTGACTATAAAATTTTTATGCAGTGTTTCAGCATTTTATTTTTTATAGTTAGTTATAACAACAAAAACGGTTTTAGTAAGCCCATCTTACATATACCTACAAGGCTAAAACTGTATGCTAATGTACTGACTAATGGCTCAGTCTGGTCAGAGCTGTCATTATCACCCTATTACAATGATGCTTCGATTCACATGGTTTCATCTGCACATGCTATAACCACATACTTGTTTCTGTTGCTTCTGGTGTTTTTATAGTAGGTGATTTTGTCAAATTTTCTAGTATTTCAGCAACAATACAATTAGTGTTTGTGATTTACGACTAACATTACTACAAAAAACATTAAGGATTCTGGATAGTCTGGTCCAGGAGGAGGTCCTTGGGGCGGGCGGGCAGGGGTTGACACCAACTCTAGTGATGCCACTGCTACTTCCCCTTCCTATCCCACTACACCTCTCCCTACTCCACCCCCATCTCCCCAACCCCCTACCCTCAGACATCTCCCCCATACCCTCCTCCTCCTCCCCTCTGACCTTCCCCATCTCTAACCTGCCTAACCCTCCCCTCTTCCCTTCCCCACCTTCCATCTCCACCCTCTGATATCCCTAACCCTCCATCTTCCCCCCATCACCCTCCAGACTGATTCCCACTCTTACCCCTGCTTGGTTTTTGCCATCCCCTCTCTGAGACGGAACACTCAGTCCTCAGCAGAGGCCTTACCTTTGTCCCCCTCCGCCCACACCTTAATGAGTTCTGTGCAGGCCAAACTCTTCTTCCGTTGCCTCAGTTTCCACGCCTGCTTCCACTCTGGATCTTTTTATTTCCATTCCATTAACCGTCTCATCTTCACCAGTCCCCTCTCTTATTCTAATCTTAGCTCCTCTGAACGCTCTGCCTCCACTCTCTCCGCAACAATCCCAACCTCACCATCAAACCCGCAGACAAGGGTTGTACTCTTGTGGTCCAGCACACTGACCTCTACCTTGCTGAGGCCAGATAACAGTTCTCAGACACCTAACCCTCCCACAGAACACCACCATCATACATCAAGCCAATATCTCCAATCTCATCACCGGTCACCTCCCCTCCATGGCTACCAACCTCATTCTCTCCCAACCCCGCACTGCTTGTTTCTACCTCCTACTCAAGATACACAAACCAAACCACCTGGGTAGACCCTTTGTTTCTGCCTGCTCTTGTCCCACCGAACTAGTTTAATCCTACTTTGGGCTGGGGAGAAAAGATAGAGTCAATCCCTCCTCACCTACATCTGTGATACCTCACGTGCCCTCCATCTCCTCAATGACTTTATGTTCCCTGCACTGGACCACCTCATCTTCACGATGGATTTCCAATCCCTTTATACCTCTATCCCTCACACAGAAGGTCTTAAAACACTTTGCTTCTTTCTGGACCAGAATCCTGACTAGTCACCCTCTACCATCACCCTCTTCTGCCTGGCAGAACTTGTCCTCACTCTAAACAACTTTTTTAACTCCTCCTACTTCCTCCAAATTAAAGGAGTAGCCATGGGTACCTGGATGGATTCAGGCTATGCCTACCTGTTTGTGGGCTTTGTGGAGCAATCCATGCTGCAAGCCTACATAGGCAAGAACCCCAACTCTTTCTCCGGTATATCGACAACTACATCGGGGCTGCCTCATGTACCTACAATGAGCTTGTCAGCTTCATCCACTTCGCTTCCACCTCAAGCTCACCTGGTCCATCTCTGACAACACTCTCCTCTTCCTGGATCTCTCTGTCTCCATCTCGGGAGACAAGCTTTCCACCGACATATGTTAAAAACCCTCCAACTCACACAACTACCTTGATTACATTTCCTCCCACCCTGTCCCGTGCAAGAACTCCATCCCTTTCTTTCAATTTCTCCATCTCTGCTGCATCTGTTTCCAAGATGGTGTCTTTCAGTCCAGATCTTCTGAAATGTCTGGCTTCTTCCACAAACATGGCTTCCCTTCCACCAGCATCAACTCGGCCCTCACCAGCATCTCCTCCATTTCCTGCTCATTTGCCCTGGCCATCTCTACACCAGATGCAACAAACACAGAATCCCCTTGACCTCACTTATAACCCCACCAGCCTCCGCATCCAACACATTATCCTTCAGAATTTCTGGCACTTACAAGAGGATCCCACTACCAGACACATCTTTCCCTCTCCTCCCCTGTAGGGACGGCTCCCTCTCTGATTCCCTCATCCCTCCCCACGAATTCTCCCCCCTCCCCCACCTGGCACTTTCCCTTATGGCCACAAGAGGTGCCACACTTGAGCCCACACCTCCTCCCTCTCCATAATCCAGAGCCCCAAACTGGCCTTTCAGGTGAAGCAACACTTCATTTGTGTGTCCACAGGATTAGTTTACTGCATCCTGTGCTCCCTTTGTGGCCTTCTCTACATCGGAGAGACTGGGAAATCACTTCGCTGAGCACCTTCACTCCATCTGCGCCCATGACAGAGACCTCCCAGTAGCCAACCATTTCAGTTCTGTCTCACACTCACAATTCTCACAAGTCTGTCCATGGCCTTGTGTACTATCCCACCAAGACCACCAGCAAATTGGAGGAACAACAGCTGATTTTCCATCTGGGTACTTTCCAGTCGGATGCCATTAACTGACTTTTCCAGTTTCTGCTAACCTGCTCTCCTCTCCAACCCCCTCAACCCCTCCAGCTCTTCTCCCCACCCCCTTCCCTCTCTATTTGCCCAGCCATCCCTCCTCTCCTTGCTTGCTGATGTCCCCTCCCTCCTTTCACCTATTTCCTTCCTGCCTTTGTGACCACGCCTTCCCCCCCCCTTACTCTTTTATTCGGACGCCTACTGACATTTTTCCTATACCTTGATGAAGGGCTCAAGCCCGAAACGTCGGCTTATGTATTTATACCTTTGCTACATAAAGGCCACTGTTTGACCTGCTGAGTTTCTCCAGCTTTGTGCTTTTACTGGATTATGGAATTAATGACTTTAAGGCCAAGTTTGCAGGTAGGTAGAGGAGCAGGTAGTGTTAAGGAAAGAGGGAGGCTGCAGAAGGAATTAGGTTAGGAGAATGGGCAGAGAAGTGAAAAGTACAGTCATGCACTTTGGTAGATAAAATAAATGGGCAAGCTGTTATTTGGATGGGAAGAAAATTTAAAATTTGGAGGTGCAAAGTGAATTGGCAGTCCTCGTACAGGATACACTACAGGTTCACCTCCAGGTTGAGTCGGTGGTGAAGAAGGTGAATGCAATGTTGGCATTCATATCTCAAAGAATAGGATAAAAGAGCAGGAATGTCACGTTGAAGCTTTGAAGGCACTGGTGAGGCCTCGCTTGGAGTACAGTTTTGGGCTTATTTAAGAAAGGATATACTGGCACTGGAGAGGGTTCAGAGAAGATTCACGAATGATTCCTGGAATGAAGGGATTAGCATATGAGGAGCATTGATGGCTCTTGGACTGTATGTCTTGGAGTTCAGAAGAATGAGGGGGACTTCATTAGAAGCATTTTGAACATTGGAAGTCCTGGACAGAGTAGATGTGGCAAAGTTGTGTTCCATGGTAGGGGAGTCAGGAACGAGAGGAAACAACTTCAGGGTTAAAGGGCACCCATTTAAAACTGAGACGCAGAGGAATTTCTTTAGCCAGAGTGGTGAACCACTGGAATTTGCTAAATTCGGGCAGCTGTGGAGGTTGTCATTGGGTGTATTTAAAGCAGAGACTGATAGGTATCTGAATAATCTAGATTTCAATTGTTATGGGGAGAAGGCAGGGGGGGGTGCAGCTGAGTGGAGTATATATCACCCCTTGATGGAATGACAGAGCAGATTCAATGGGCTGAATGGCCTATTTCTACTCCAATATCTTATGGTCTTCTGAGATACAGAGAAGCCAAATGTTTCATTCTTCTCCATTAGTTACAAGCTCAGCTTCTCATGCAGTTAGAGTTGCTATCTCACTATAGCCTCGAGCTAATGCACAAATCCTACAAGTCCTTATTAATGAGAAAACCTGGCCACTGAAGAAGGGGTTGTTCTGCATGATTCCAGAACAGCTCAGTGTGACGGGCTAGGACTGTGGCAACACTCAATCAGAGAGAATAACGACATAGATGTGTTCGTGGCAGCAAAAATACAGCAGATTCCGAGATCTGGGCCTTCAAGCCTTCATCTTGGACATGATGAGCACTTGTTTCTGTGTTCACTTTGGGTGAAAAAGATTCCCCCACCTCCTCTGGTCATTACCTTCTTTGCTAAAGAAATAAGTCTTTCACATTCTAGGTTTGTCATTTTGTACATTTTGACTAAATCTCCCTAAGCCAAAATAAAATTAATCCAGGCCAATTTTTTCCAGAGAAATTCAATGTAACTATCCCTTACAATATCCTTATGAATCTCCCCTGAACCTTTTCATATCTTGTAACATTCAGAATCACAAAACATGGAAACGAACTACAAAATCCACACGGACCAGCAAGTATGCATTTTCATCAATGGCATATTCATCCCATTTCATTACCTCAGGTTCTGCCTCTCAACTGCAGTCCCCTCCATGGTGTTTGGGACAGAGACACTTTTTTTCTTTTATTTGCCCCTGTGCTTTACAGCTTTAAATTTGTAATTAAACAATTCACATGTGATTAAGTTGCACATTGCAGATTTTATTAAGGGTTATTTGTATACATTTTGATTTGACCATGTAAAAATTGCAGCATTTCAGTCCCTCCATTTCAGGGCACCATAATGTTTGGGACATTTGGCTTCACAAGTGTTTGTGAATATTCAGTTATGTTTAATTCCTTCATTGATGCAGGTATAAAAGAGCTAGGCTTGCTTCTAAGCTTTTGATCACTTTTGGAGTCTGTAATTGTCATTTTTTCAACATGAGGACCAGATTTGTGCCAATGAAAGTTATTATGAGGCTGTAAAATAAGAATAAAACACTACGAGACATCGCCCAAGCATAGGATTACCAAAATCAACAGTTTGGAACATGATTAGGAAGAAAGACCATTGTGGTATGCCAAGAAAGACTTCCACTGTTGATGACAAGAATTCTCATAATGAAGAAAAATCCCAAGACACCTGTCTGACCAATCAGAAATGCTCTTCAGGAGGCAGTTGTGGGTGTGTCAACAGCAGACTTCATGAACAGAAATACAGAGGCTACACTGCAGGATGCAAACCAATAATTAGTCACAGAAACGGGTTGGCAGATTACAGTTTGCCAAGAAGTATTTAAAAGAACCTGCAGAATTCTGGAAAAAGGTCTCATGGACAAATGAGACCAAGATTGACCTGTATCAGATTGATGGGAAGAACAAAGTTGGAGGTGTAAAGAATTGCCCAAGATCCAAAGCATACCACCACATCTGTGAAACATGGTGATGGGGTGTTATGGCCTGGGCGTGTGGGGCTGCCACAAGTACTGACTGGCACACTTCTCTTCATTGATGATGTAACTGCTGATGTCAGTAGCAAAATGAATTCTGAGGTTATTTAGAAACGCCTTATCTACTCACATTTGAGTAAATACCTCAAAACTCATTGGATGGTACTTCATCCTACAGCAAGACAATAAACCCAAACAGACTGCTAAACCAACACAGGAGCTTTTCAAAGCGAAATACTGGGAAATTCTTGAATGGCCAAGTCAGCCACCCGATCTAAATCCAATTGAGCATTAAGCTAGCTTTGGTCATTTACACTGAACCGAACAAATCCGGCATAATGCTGGGTCAGTATGTCATTTTACACAGCAAGCTGGCATACCAGGAGAAAAAGAGGCAGGACTTGTTACACAACAGCATTGGCATCTAGTGTCACATCTAACATATCTGTATTTGGCAGCATGTTAGACCCACTTTTTTTTCCCCCAAAAATATTTCCTGGTCTGACATGCGAAGTTGAAATTAGGGCTGCTGGGGAGGAGTGGGGAGGTGGAATTAGTGTGGGCCTGGTGGTAGGCTGACGGGAGATTGTCCTGGTAGCCCGCTGTTGGTCCCCGCCAGGAGAGAGCAGTATCAAAAAGATTTTTCTTGTTCTCCTACTTGTATGTTTTGTCCAGTTTTAATGTTTACCCATAAATACACTAAAAAAAGAACACATCATTTCCCATCTTGGTGCCGGAATGCTGGATCACCTCTTTTACACAGATGGAGATCCAACACTGTTACTACGTCTGCTGCCAGAAAAAATCTGGGACTGGAATGGCCCTCCATTCCGTTTCCGTGCCTTTTATACAAGGCATCAACAATAAAGCCTCAAATATCCCGGAACAAAGTGGCTGTGTAAAAAGGGCCATTAGAATGTCCCTATTGTACCAGCCTCCACCACCACGCCTGACAAAGCATTCCAAGCACCCACTATTCTGTGAAAAGAACTTATCCCTGACATTTCCCCTAAACTTTCCTTCTCTCACCTTATACGGATAGTATTTGCTACTGTCGCTCTTCTCATCCTTCTTCGCTCCCAATCTGTGTTTTACTGTTTCAACAGGACTTTGTAGGAACTCCAGACATTGGCTAGTGTTCTCCTTATCAGCGGTTTCGCTCAGGCCTCAAGCTGCCTTCCAGAATCACATTACCTTGATACTGTCACCTTGTGTTAGATTTCTAACAGTGAGTTAGAAACATAGAACCACAGAACATTTGCAAAATTTTGTCCTTCTAGTCTCTGCCAAACTATTATTTTGCCTCGTCCCATGGACCTGCACCCGAACTATATCCCTCCATACCCCTCCCATCCATGTACCTGCACAAATTTTTCTCAAGTGATAAAATTGAGCTTGCATTTACCACTTCACCAGCTCGTTCCACACTCCCACCATTCTCTATGTGAATGAATTCACCCTGATGCTCTTTTTAAATTTTTCCCCCTTTCACTCTAACCGATGTCCTCTAGTTTTTAGCTCTCTTAATCCCAGTGGAAAATAGCTTGCTTGCATTTACTCTATCTATACCCACATTTTATCACATGACAATAAATTAATCTTGAATCTCTTTCTCTGACTGTAAGGGGTGTCAGGCAATGCTAAAGATGAATCTTTATGGCAGTCTAAAGGCAGCTTTGTGTAATATTACATTTCTGTTTATTATCTGTTCTGATTGTCATACACATTATACAATGTATGTATACCAAAATTCTTACTTGCTCCTGCAGAACAGGTCTTTAATTTTTAAAATGTACAATAATATACATTAAATTAAATAGAGATAAATAAAGATAAATGATATTCAGTTACCATAGCTCAAGATTTTTTTTTAATTGTTATAATAATGTGGTGCTGGAGCAGTCCCTGATTACTGTGTCAAGGGCAGGTTCAAGAGCCTGATGGATGTTGGAAATAAATTATTCTTGAACCAAGAAGTGCTGGCCTTCACACCTGCACCTTCTGCACAAAGGTAGCAATGAGAAGAGGTTCTGACCAGGATGATGGGGGAGTCCTTCCTTCCCTTCTTCCCCCCCCCCCCCCCCCCCATCTCCTTCCCACCCTTCCCCTTTCTCCCTCTTTTCCCTTCCTCCCTCTCCTCCCCATCTGCTTTCCCCCTCTCATTACTCCCCCCTCCCCCACTCCCTCCACCCCTCCCTGCCACCATTTCCCCACTGCATCTTCATTCCCCGTTCCCTCCCTCCCCACCCCCTCAACTCCCTGCATCGTCCGCCCTTTCTCACCTTCCTTCTCTCCCCGGGCCGCCCAAACTCCCGCCGGCCGGCCGCTGTGCGCGCGCCCGGCGGGCGCGGTTGCCAGGCGACAGACGCCGCCAACCGCCGAAGCCGACCGTTTGCGATCCGCATGCGCGGAGACTGCACCGTCCGTCGAGCGGACCGGTCGCTGTGGACAGGAAGGCTGGGAACGGTGAGTGTGTTCTGCCGGTGCCACGGGCAATGCGTCTTCATGGGAAATCCCGTTGCATTGCTGAGGGTGACGGTGATGTGAGTCAGACAGTGCAGGGGTGGGTGGGCAAGTTGTTTCCATGGGGGGGGGGGGGGTGACTGGAACCATCAGGATTGATTAATTGTCATCAGATCTTACAGCAATAAGGCCCTGTCTTTGTGCCCATTCAGGAATCTGATGGCAGCGGAGAAGAAGCTGTCCTTGTGCTGCTGAGTGCTGGTCTTCAGGCTCCTGGACCTTATCCTCGATGGTAGCAGAAGCCTCTTTCAGGGGACCAGAATACCCGACTGTAAGGCCGCCTATTCTACCCCAATGCGGCTCTCGGGAGACCACCTGAAAGTGGAGAACCCGGCCCCGAGGGGCACTTACCTAACCCTCCACCTGTGGGTATTTTCTCCGGCTCGGAGCACCCCACCCGCTGCACCTGAAAGCGGCGGCGGGACGACAGCCGCAATCCGCAGGAGCCGGCGATCGGTCGGACGGGGCTCTCCTTCAGCCGGCACGTTCAGGTGACAGAAAGGCGTCTTCTCCGCGGCCACCTGAACATCCCAGCTGCCCTCCCCCAGCCCCGTCTGCTGGCGCATTATCTGTGTTCGAGCCCCTGAAAGCGGCTAGAGTGAAGAGGGTATGGCCTAGGTGCTGGGGGTCTTTGAGGATAGAGGCTGCTCTTTTTTAAGACCCCGCCTCTTGTCGATGTCCTCGATGCAGTGAAGTCTGGTACCTGTGATGTCACAGGCCAAGTTAACAATCCTCTCGAGTTTATTCTTGTCCTGAGAGTTGACAGTGATACAACTAGCCAGTTTACGAGAGTCTTCAGTGACGTACAGAATTTCCTCACAAATATAGCCTCTGCATCAACATGGAGACTCCAGGACAGATCCTCGGAGATGCTGACACCCAGGTATTTGAAGTTCTTGACCCTCTCTGCTACTGGGTCCTCTATGAGAACTGGGTCATGTTTCCCTGACACCCTCCTGAAGTTCACAATCATCTCCGTGGTTTAGGTAATGTTGAGAGCAAGGTTATTGATGTGACACCACTCAACAAACTTGGTCTCTCTCCCTCCTGTACAATACCTCATTGCCGTTTGTGATTCTGCCGACACCTGTGGTGTCAGCGGCAACCTCGTAGATAGCATTGGAGTTGTGCCTCACCACACCGTCATAGGTGTACAATGAGTAGAGCAGTGGACATAGTGGAGAAGGGACATAGCCTCAAGATTCAGGAAAGTAGATTTAGGATGGAGATGAGGAGGAATTGCTTTTCCCAAAGTGTGGTGAATCTAGAGAATTCTCATTGAAGCAATGGAGGCTGCTTCAGTAAATATATTTAAGACAAGGTTGGATAGATTTTTGCAAAATCTTTAAAAAATTTAGATATACCACACTGTAATGGGCCAATTCGGCCCTACAAGTCCGGGCTGCTCAATTTACACCCCATTAACCTACACCTCTGTATGTTTTTGAAGGGTGGGAAGAAACCAGAGCTCACGGAGAAAACCCACACAGACATGGGGAGACACGCACAAACTCCTTATAGACAGTACTGGATTCAAACCCAGGTCTGGTCCAAATCACTGGCGCTGTAAAGGTGTTGTGCTAACTGCTACAGTTAGAAGAGGCATTCAATTTAAATTCCAAGAATCTGTCTTGTAGTCTCCATGTCGATGCAATCATGAAGAAGCCTCTCCAGCGGCTATATTTTGTGAGGTGTTTGAGGAGATTTGATCTGTCACCAAAGACTCTTGAAAACCTCTACAGGTGTACCGTGGAGAGCATTCTAGCTGATTGCATCACTAGCTGGTATGGAGGTACCAACTCTCAGGACAAGAAAAAATTCCAGAAGGTTGTTAAATTGGCTGCGACATCACGGGCACCAGACTTCACTCCATCGAGGACATCTACAAGAGACAGGGTCTTAAAAAAGCAGCCTCTCTCCTCAAGGGCCCCCAGTACTCAGGCCATGGCCTCTTCACTCTGCCACCATCAGGAAAAAGGTAAAGGAGCCTAAAGATGAACCCTCAGCGGCAAAAGGACTGCTTCTTCCCCTGAATGGTCAATGAACCAAATGACTTTTTGTGCAATATTTTTATTTATTTTGTGAGGTGATTTCTATGAATGTTTGTACTGTGACCGCAGAACAGTGGCGGATTAACTACCACCCAGATCCCAAAGCTGAGTTTTAGTAAGGTCCCCATTGCAATGGCATACCGAGGGAAAAATAGCACCTATGTCAAGCACTGAAATTGCGCCACCACCTCCCAATGAAAACTTAATGCAATCCTCCTAGCCCCATGATCAAATCCCCTGGCCCCTCCCCCCCATGATCGAATTCTCTCTTCCCCTGCTCCTGCGATGGGATGTCTGATGGAAGGGAGGGGAGTGTGTGAGGGATGGGAGGTATTGTGTGACCAATGGGAGTTGGGTGACTAAGGGGAGGGGGGGTGTGTGATGTAGTTGGTATTTGATGGAGGGAAGGTGGTGTGTGACAGAGGGAAAGGGGCATGTGACGTGGAGGGGGCATGTGTGATGCAGGAGAGGAAATGTGCGATGGAGTGATGGGGGTAGGGGTTGTATGATGGAGGGGAGGAGTGCGACGGAGGGGAGGAGAGAACATGTCGGAAGGGAGGGGTGTGGATGGAGGAGGGGGATGTATATGAGAGATGGAGGGGAGAGTGTGTGTGTGATAGAGGGGAGGGGAAGGTGTGTGATGGTGGGATTGTGTGTGTGACATAGTGGAGAGTGGGGGGGATTTGTGATGTTGGGTTGGAGAGGAGGTTGTGTGTGGGACGGACAGAATGGGGTGTTTCTGACGGAGGGAGGGGATGTGTGATGGAGGGGACAGGGTGATGGAGAGGAGGGTGAGATGGAGAAGCATGTGTGATAGAGTGGAGGGGGTGAAGAGGAGAGTATGTTTTATGGAGGAGGTGTGTTGGAGGAGGAGGAGGTGTGATGGAGGAGGAGGAGGTGTGATGGAGGAGGAGGAGGTGTGATGGAGGAGGAGGAGGTGTGATGGAGGAGGAGGAGGTGTGATGGAGGAGGAGGAGGTGTGATGGAGGAGGAGGAGGTGTGATGGAGGAGGAGGAGGTGTGATGGAGGAGGAGGAGGTGTGATGGAGGAGGAGGAGGTGTGATGGAGGAGGAGGAGGTGTGATGGAGGAGGAGGAGGTGTGATGGAGGAGGAGGAGGTGTGATGGAGGAGGAGGAGGTGTGATGGAGGAGGAGGAGGTGTGATGGAGGAGGAGGAGGTGTGATGGAGGAGGAGGAGGTGTGATGGAGGAGGAGGAGGTGTGATGGAGGAGGAGGAGGTGTGATGGAGGAGGAGGAGGTGTGATGGAGGAGGAGGAGGTGTGATGGAGGAGGAGGAGGTGTGATGGAGGAGGAGGAGTGATGGAGGAGGAGGAGGTGTGATGGAGGAGGAGGAGGTGTGATGGAGGAGGAGGAGGTGTGATGGAGGAGGAGGAGGAGGTGTGATGGAGGAGGAGGAGGAGGTGTGATGGAGGAGGAGGAGGAGGTGTGATGGAGGAGGAGGAGGAGGTGTGATGGAGGAGGAGGAGGAGGTGTGATGGAGGAGGAGGAGGAGGTGTGATGGAGGAGGAGGAGGAGGTGTGATGGAGGAGGAGGAGGAGGTGTGATGGAGGAGGAGGAGGAGGTGTGATGGAGGAGGAGGAGGAGGTGTGATGGAGGAGGAGGAGGAGGTGTGATGGAGGAGGAGGAGGAGGTGTGATGGAGGAGGAGGAGGAGGTGTGATGGAGGAGGAGGAGGAGGTGTGATGGAGGAGGAGGAGGAGGTGTGATGGAGGAGGAGGAGGAGGTGTGATGGAGGAGGAGGAGGAGGTGTGATGGAGGAGGAGGAGGAGGTGTGATGGAGGAGGAGGAGGAGGTGTGATGGAGGAGGAGGAGGAGGTGTGATGGAGGAGGAGGAGGAGGTGTGATGGAGGAGGAGGAGGAGGTGTGATGGAGGAGGAGGAGGAGGTGTGATGGAGGAGGAGGAGGAGGTGTGATGGAGGAGGAGGAGGAGGTGTGATGGAGGAGGAGGAGGAGGTGTGATGGAGGAGGAGGAGGAGGTGTGATGGAGGAGGAGGAGGAGGTGTGATGGAGGAGGAGGAGGAGGTGTGATGGAGGAGGAGGAGGAGGTGTGATGGAGGAGGAGGAGGAGGTGTGATGGAGGAGGAGGAGGAGGTGTGATGGAGGAGGAGGAGGAGGTGTGATGGAGGAGGAGGAGGAGGTGTGATGGAGGAGGAGGAGGAGGGTGATGGAGGAGGAGGAGGAGGTGTGATGGAGGAGGAGGAGGAGGTGTGATGGAGGAGGAGGAGGAGGTGTGATGGAGGAGGAGGAGGAGGTGTGATGGAGGAGGAGGAGGAGGTGTGATGGAGGAGGAGGAGGAGGTGTGATGGAGGAGGAGGAGGAGGTGTGATGGAGGAGGAGGAGGAGGTGTGATGGAGGAGGAGGAGGAGGTGTGATGGAGGAGGAGGAGGAGGTGTGATGGAGGAGGAGGAGGAGGTGTGATGGAGGAGGAGGAGGAGGTGTGATGGAGGAGGAGGAGGAGGTGTGTGATGGAGGAGGAGGAGGAGGTGTGATGGAGGAGGAGGAGGAGGTGTGATGGAGGAGGAGGAGGAGGTGTGATGGAGGAGGAGGAGGAGGTGTGATGGAGGAGGAGGAGGAGGTGTGATGGAGGAGGAGGAGGAGGTGTGATGGAGGAGGAGGAGGAGGTGTGATGGAGGAGGAGGAGGAGGTGTGATGGAGGAGGAGGAGGAGGTGTGATGGAGGAGGAGGAGGAGGTGTGATGGAGGAGGAGGAGGAGGTGTGATGGAGGAGGAGGAGGAGGTGTGATGGAGGAGGAGGAGGAGGTGTGATGGAGGAGGAGGAGGAGGTGTGATGGAGGGGAGGAGGAGGTGTGATGGAGGAGGAGGAGGAGGTGTGATGGAGGAGGAGGAGGAGGTGTGATGGAGGAGGAGGAGGAGGTGTGATGGAGGAGGAGGAGGAGGTGTGATGGAGGAGGAGGAGGAGGTGTGATGGAGGAGGAGGAGGAGGTGTGATGGAGGAGGAGGAGGAGGTGTGATGGAGGAGGAGGAGGAGGTGTGATGGAGGAGGAGGAGGAGGTGTGATGGAGGAGGAGGAGGAGGTGTGATGGAGGAGGAGGAGGAGGTGTGATGGAGGAGGAGGAGGAGGTGTGATGGAGGAGGAGGAGGAGGTGTGATGGAGGAGGAGGAGGAGGTGTGATGGAGGAGGAGGAGGAGGTGTGATGGAGGAGGAGGAGGAGGTGTGATGGAGGAGGAGGAGGAGGGTGTGATGGAGGAGGAGGAGGAGGTGTGATGGAGGAGGAGGAGGAGGTGTGATGGAGGAGGAGGAGGAGGTGTGATGGAGGAGGAGGAGGAGGTGTGATGGAGGAGGAGGAGGAGGTGTGATGGAGGAGGAGGAGGAGGTGTGATGGAGGAGGAGGAGGAGGTGTGATGGAGGAGGAGGAGGAGGTGTGATGGAGGAGGAGGAGGAGGTGTGATGGAGGAGGAGGAGGAGGTGTGATGGAGGAGGAGGAGGAGGTGTGATGGAGGAGGAGGAGGAGGTGTGATGGAGGAGGAGGAGGAGGTGTGATGGAGGAGGAGGAGGAGGTGTGATGGAGGAGGAGGAGGAGGTGTGATGGAGGAGGAGGAGGAGGTGTGATGGAGGAGGAGGAGGAGGTGTGATGGAGGAGGAGGAGGAGGTGTGATGGAGGAGGAGGAGGAGGTGTGATGGAGGAGGTGGAGGAGGTGTGATGGAGGAGGAGGAGGAGGTGTGATGGAGGAGGAGGAGGAGGTGTGATGGAGGAGGAGGAGGAGGTGTGATGGAGGAGGAGGAGGAGGTGTGATGGAGGAGGAGGAGGAGGTGTGATGGAGGAGGAGGAGGAGGTGTGATGGAGGAGGAGGAGGAGGTGTGATGGAGGAGGAGGAGGAGGTGTGATGGAGGAGGAGGAGGAGGTGTGATGGAGGAGGAGGAGGAGGTGTGATGGAGGAGGAGGAGGAGGTGTGATGGAGGAGGAGGAGGAGGTGTGATGGAGGAGGAGGAGGAGGTGTGATGGAGGAGGAGGAGGAGGTGTGATGGAGGAGGAGGAGGAGGTGTGATGGAGGAGGAGGAGGAGGTGTGATGGAGGAGGAGGAGGAGGTGTGATGGAGGAGGAGGAGGAGGTGTGATGGAGGAGGAGGAGGAGGTGTGATGGAGGAGGAGGAGGAGGTGTGATGGAGGAGGAGGAGGAGGTGTGATGGAGGAGGAGGAGGAGGTGTGATGGAGGAGGAGGAGGAGGTGTGATGGAGGAGGAGGAGGAGGTGTGATGGAGGAGGAGGAGGAGGTGTGATGGAGGAGGAGGAGGAGGTGTGTGATGGAGGAGGAGGAGGAGGTGTGATGGAGGAGGAGGAGGAGTGATGGAGGAGGAGGAGGTGTGATGGAGGAGGAGGAGGTGTGATGGAGGAGGAGGAGGTGTGATGGAGGAGGAGGAGGTGTGATGGAGGAGGAGGAGGTGTGATGGAGGAGGAGGAGGTGTGATGGAGGAGGAGGAGGTGTGATGGAGGAGGAGGGGTGTGATGGAGGAGGAGGAGGTGTGATGGAGGAGGAGGAGGTGTGATGGAGGAGGAGGAGGTGTGATGGAGGAGGAGGAGGGTGTGATGGAGGAGGAGGAGGTGTGATGGAGGAGGAGGAGGTGTGATGGAGGAGGAGGAGGTGTGATGGAGGAGGAGGAGGTGTGATGGAGGAGGAGGAGGGGGTGTGATGGAGGAGGAGGAGGGGTGGTGTGATGGGAGGAGGAGGGGGGTGTGATGGTGGAGGAGGAGGGGGTGTGATGGAGGAGGAGGAGGGGGTGTGATGGAGGAGGAGGGGGTGTGATGGAGGAGGAGGGGTGTGATGGAGGAGGAGGGGGTGTGATGGAGGAGGAGGGGGGGTGTGATGGGAGGAGGAGGGGGTGTGATGGAGGAGGAGGGGGTGTGATGGAGGAGGAGGGGGTGTGATGGAGGAGGAGGGGGTGTGATGGAGGAGGAGGGGGGTGTGATGGAGGAGGAGGGGGTGTGATGGAGGAGGAGGGGGTGTGATGGAGGAGGAGGGGGTGTGATGGAGGAGGAGGGGGTGTGATGGAGGAGGAGGGGGTGTGATGGAGGAGGAGGGGGTGTGATGGAGGAGGAGGGGGTGTGATGGAGGAGGAGGAGGAGGTGTGATGGAGGAGGAGGAGGAGGTGTGATGGAGGAGGAGGAGGAGGTGTGATGGAGGAGGAGGAGGAGGTGTGATGGTGGAGGAGGAGGAGGTGTGTGGAGGGGAGGAGGAGGTGTGTGTGGAGGAGGAGGAGGAGGTGTGATGGAGGAGGGGAGGAGGTGTGGTGGAGGGGAGGAGGAGGTGTGATGGAGGAGGAGGAGGAGGTGTGATGGGGAGGAGGAGGGGGTGTGATGGAGGGGAGGAGGAGGTGTGATGGAGGAGGGGAGGTGGTGTGATGGAGGAGGAGGGGAGGTGTGATGGAGGAGGAGGGGAGGTGTGATGGAGGAGGAGGAGGAGGTGTGTGTGGGGGTGGAGGGTGTGTGGAGGAGGGGTGGTGGTGTGTGGAGGAGGTGGAGGTGTGATGGAGGTGGAGGAGGTGTGATGGAGGTGGAGGAGGTGTGATGGAGGAGGAGGAGGTGTGATGGTGGAGGTGGGTGGTGTGATGGTGGAGGAGGAGGTGTGATGGAGGAGGAGGTGGTGTGATGGAGGAGGAGGTGGTGTGATGGAGGAGGAGGAGGTGTGATGGAGGAGGAGGAGGTGTGATGGAGGGGAGGGTGGTGTGATGGAGGTGGAGGAGGTGTGATGGAGGAGGAGGTGGTGTGATGGAGGAGGGGAGGTGTGATGGAGGAGGGGTGGTGTGATGGAGGAGGAGGAGGTGTGATGGAGGAGGAGGTGGTGTGATGGAGGAGGAGGAGGTGTGATGGAGGAGGAGGAGGGGTGTGATGGAGGAGGAGGAGGGGGTGTGTGGAGGTGGAGGAGGGGGTGTGATGGGGAGGAGGTGGTGTGGGGTGTGATGGAGGGGTGGTTGGTGGGGGTGTGATGGAGGTGGAGGGGGTGTGATGGAGGAGGAGGGGGTGTGATGGAGGAGGAGGGGGTGTGATGGAGGGGAGGGGGGGTGTGATGGAGGAGGAGGGGGTGTGATGGAGGAGGAGGGGGTGTGATGGAGGAGGAGGGGGTTGTGATGGAGGAGGAGGGGGTGTGATGGAGGAGGTGGGGGTGTGATGGAGGAGGAGGGGGTGTGATGGAGGAGGAGGGGGTGTGATGGAGGAGGAGGGGGTTGTGATGGAGGAGGAGGGGGTGTGATGGAGGAGGAGGGGGTGTGATGGAGGAGGAGGAGGTGTGATGGAGGAGGAGGAGGGTGTGATGGAGGAGGAGGGGGTGTGATGGAGGAGGAGGTGGTGTGATGGAGGAGGAGGGGTGTGATGGAGGAGGAGGGGTGGTGTGGTGGAGGAGGAGGTGGTGTGATGGGAGGAGGAGGTGGTGTGATGGAGGAGGAGGCGGTGTGATGGTGGGAGGAGGTGTGTGGAGGAGGAGGGGTGTGATGGAGGAGGAGGTGGTGTGATGGAGGAGGAGGAGGTGGTGTGATGGAGGAGGAGGAGGTGGTGTGATGGAGGAGGAGGGGTGGTGTGATGGAGGAGGAGGAGGTGGTGTGATGGAGGAGGAGGAGGTGGTGTGATGGAGGAGGAGGAGGTGGTGTGATGGAGGAGGAGGAGGTGGTGTGATGGAGGAGGAGGAGGTGGTGTGATGGAGGAGGTGGGGGTGGTTGTGATGGAGGAGGAGGAGGTGGTGTGATGGAGGAGGAGGAGGTGGTGTGATGGAGGAGGAGGAGGGTGGTGTGATGGAGGAGGAGGAGGTGGTGTGATGGAGGAGGAGGAGGTGGTGTGATGGAGGAGGAGGAGGTGGTGTGATGGAGGAGGAGGAGGTGGTGTGATGGAGGAGGAGGAGGTGGTGTGATGGAGGTGGGAGGTGGTGTGTGATGGAGGAGGAGGAGGTGGTGTGATGGAGGAGGAGGAGGTGGTGTGATGGAGGAGGAGGAGGTGGTGTGATGGAGGAGGAGGAGGTGGTGTGATGGAGGTGGTGGAGGTGGTGTGATGGAGGAGGTGGAGGTGGTGTGATGGAGGAGGAGGTGGTGTGATGGAGGAGGAGGAGGTGTGATGGAGGAGGGGTTGTGTGTGGAGGAGGTGGAGGTGTGATGGAGGAGGAGGTGGTGTGATGGAGGAGGAGGAGGTGGTGTGATGGAGGAGGAGGAGGTGGTGTGATGGAGGAGGAGGAGGTGGTGTGATGGAGGAGGAGGAGGTGGTGTGATGGAGGAGGAGGAGGTGGTGTGATGGAGGAGGAGGAGGTGGTGTGATGGAGGAGGAGGAGGTGGTGTGATGGAGGAGGAGGAGGTGGTGTGATGGAGGAGGAGGAGGTGGTGTGATGGAGGAGGAGGAGGTGGTGTGATGGAGGAGGAGGAGGTGGTGTGATGGAGGAGGAGGAGGTGGTGTGATGGAGGAGGAGGAGGTGGTGTGATGGAGGAGGAGGAGGTGGTGTGATGGAGGAGGAGGAGGTGGTGTGATGGAGGAGGAGGAGGTGGTGTGATGGAGGAGGAGGAGGTGGTGTGATGGAGGAGGAGGAGGTGGTGTGATGGAGGAGGAGGAGGTGGTGTGATGGAGGAGGAGGAGGTGGTGTGATGGAGGAGGAGGAGGTGGTGTGATGGAGGAGGAGGAGGTGGTGTGATGGAGGAGGAGGAGGTGGTGTGATGGAGGAGGAGGAGGTGGTGTGATGGAGGAGGAGGAGGTGGTGTGATGGAGGAGGAGGAGGTGGTGTGATGGAGGAGGAGGAGGTGGTGTGATGGAGGAGGAGGAGGTGGTGTGATGGAGGAGGAGGAGGTGGTGTGATGGAGGAGGAGGAGGTGGTGTGATGGAGGAGGAGGAGGTGGTGTGATGGAGGAGGAGGAGGTGGTGTGATGGAGGAGGAGGAGGTGGTGTGATGGAGGAGGAGGAGGTGGTGTGATGGAGGAGGAGGAGGTGGTGTGATGGAGGAGGAGGAGGTGGTGTGATGGAGGAGGAGGAGGTGGTGTGATGGAGGAGGAGGAGGTGGTGTGATGGAGGAGGAGGAGGTGGTGTGATGGAGGAGGAGGAGGTGGTGTGATGGAGGAGGAGGAGGTGGTGTGATGGAGGAGGAGGAGGTGGTGTGATGGAGGAGGAGGAGGTGGTGTGATGGAGGAGGAGGAGGTGGTGTGATGGAGGAGGAGGAGGTGGTGTGATGGAGGAGGAGGAGGTGGTGTGATGGAGGAGGAGGAGGTGGTGTGATGGAGGAGGAGGAGGTGGTGTGATGGAGGAGGAGGAGGTGGTGTGATGGAGGAGGAGGAGGTGGTGTGATGGAGGAGGAGGAGGTGGTGTGATGGAGGAGGAGGAGGTGGTGTGATGGAGGAGGAGGAGGTGGTGTGATGGAGGAGGAGGAGGTGGTGTGATGGAGGAGGAGGAGGTGGTGTGATGGAGGAGGAGGAGGTGGTGTGATGGAGGAGGAGGAGGTGGTGTGATGGAGGAGGAGGAGGTGGTGTGATGGAGGAGGAGGAGGTGGTGTGATGGAGGAGGAGGAGGTGGTGTGATGGAGGAGGAGGAGGTGGTGTGATGGAGGAGGAGGAGGTGGTGTGATGGAGGTGAGTACCTAGGCCATAACTACAGTTTCCTGTGGTCTTGGGCAGAGCCGTTCCCTTCCCACACAGTGAGCACCTTAACGGGATGCTGTCAAATGGAAGTTTGAAGTGATACTGGTGACAAGTCAAATATTCTTAAGCCTCTAAGGAAGTGGAGAAGCTGATGTGCTTTCTAGACCATTAAGATATGAGTAGACGAGGATATGTCACTGGTTACGTTTGCAGCATCCGTCGTAATTTTGTTTTTATTTTGTAGAGCTCCTGTGCCTTGAACTGGCGCATTGCCTTGGGAATGCTGATGCTTGGTCCCAGCGTTAGAAGGATTTTATCCATCCCATTTGATCTAAACTGCTTTTCTTGTTCAGAAATGGCTGACTGAGAGCCTCCAGTGGCGATTATGGAGAACTGCAGCATCACGCTGCTACTCCAACAGAGAATCAGAAGTTATTTTCATGAACTAGTCATGAAATTTGTTGTTTTGCGGCAGCGCTACAAGAGCAAAAATTGCTATAATTTACATGTTTAAAAGTAAGGTACTGCAAAAGAAGAGAAGGTGAGGTAGTGTCTGTGGTTTGTTGTGAGTTCAGAATTCTGATGGCAGAGGGAAAGAAGCTAGCTTTGTGCCATTGGGTGTTCGTCTTCAGGCTCCTGAAGCTCCTTCCTGATGGTAGTGCTGTGAAGAGGGCATGGCCTGGTTGATGCTAGAGGATGCTTTTTTCAGACACTGCCTTGTGTAGATGTCCTCGATGGAGTGAAGACTAATCCCTGTGGTAGCTCTGGCCAAGTTAACAACTCTCTGTAGCTTTTTCCTGTCCTGTGCATTGGCAGCTCCATGCCAGACTGTGATGCAACTAGTCATAATGCTCTTCAGAGAAATACAAAGCTGCAGATGCTGGAATCCTGAGCACACAAAGAATTGCTGGAGAAACTCAGCAGTTCAGACAAGCATCCATAGGTAGAACTGCTCAGTCCAGTCACTGGTGCGGGGGATATGGAGGAGGTCCATGGGGAGGATGGTTGACTCCATGGTCACTGCACTGGGTGATACCAATCCTAGTGATGTCACTGAATCCAAATTTGGATCTGAACCCTTTATTCCTTTAGTTCTGGGGCTCTTGCATGGGAAGTGTGGAGGTCAGGGTCATGGTGTTGTGTTGGAGATGCAGTGTTGGTGACTATCGGACTGGGTGGGAAAGTTGTGCTTGCAGGTGATGTCATTGTGCTTGGTACTGACAAGATTTTTTTTAAATAATTTTTTATTTTTCACACTATAAACCATACTGACCAAAATACATAGACATTTTTCTTTTGAATGTGTCTCGGGCACACAAAACTCAAAACGGTCAACCAGTTTACCTATCTCGGCTACACCATTTCATCGGATGCAAGGATCAACAATGAGATAGACAACAGACTCGCCAAGGCAAATAGCGCCTTTGGAAGACTACACAAAAGAGTCTGGAAAAACAACCAACTGAAAAACCTCACAAAGATTAGCGTATACAGAGCCGTTGTCATACCCACACTCCTGTTCGGCTCCGAATGATGGGTCCTCTACCGGCATCACCTACGGCTCCTAGAACGCTTCCACCAGCGTTGACTCCGCTCCATCCTCCACATTCATTGGAGCGACTTCATCCCTAACATCGAAGTACTCAAGATGGCAGAGGCCGACAGCATCGAATCCACGCTGTTGAAGATCCAACTGCGCTGGGTAGGTCACGTCTCCAGAATGGAGGACCATCGCCTTCCCAAGATCGTGTTATATGGCGAGCTCTCCACTGGCCACCGAGACAGAGGTGCACCAAAGAAGAGGTACAAGGACTGCCTAAAGAAATCTCTTGGTGCCTGCCACATTGACCACCGCCAGTGGGCTGATATCGCCTCAAACCGTGCATCTTGGCGCCTCACAGTTCGGCGGGCAGCAACCTCCTTTGAAGAAGACCGCAGAGCCCACCTCACTGACAAAAGACAAAGGAGGAAAAACCCAACCCCAACCCACCAATTTTCCCCTGCAACCGCTGCATCCGTGTCTGCCTGTCCCACATCGGACTTGTCAGCCACAAATGAGCCTGCAGCTGACGTAGACATTTACCCCTCCATAAATCTTCGTCCGCGAAGCCAAGCCAAAGAAAGAGAAGATATACAGTGTCATTTTCCCCTCTCCTCCCCCTTCCGATTTATTCAAAGTTTTATCTATAAGATACATTAAACCCATTAAACAATGTTTGAAGAGAAGATTGTTTCTGTTCTGATCTCTGGTCCATTGACATTTAATTATGGAATTTCAATGGAAGATTGAAAAATATTCAAGTTTGGGGTGGGCTTGTTCCAAATGAACAGTCAAATGCAATACATAAATTTCCTGGAAAAATCACCAGGTCATGCAGCATCTTTAGGGAGTAAAGGGTGACCAACGTTTCAGGCCTGGGATCTGTGACCTGCTGAATTTCTCCAAAACGTTTGTGTATTGCACTCAACCCCAGCATCTGCAGACATTCTTGCTTAATTCTGTCAATGACCACTGAAATTTTCTGCCTTCCTTCCCATGCAGGCAGGGATGGAGAATCTGTCTCAAACTGAGAAAACGACACATCCCCTGAAAGACCTCTGTGACTACCTGATGGACGCCATCGATGCTCAACTCCGTCAGATGCAGGTAAAGAGAGGCCAAGCAGTCTCAATCTTGTCTAAAAACAGCCCAACGTGGAAACAGGATCGCCTCTGAGCAGTTGTTTCCGGTGTGTGGTGTGAAAGGTTGTGTGGTTGTGAAAGGTTACAGTTCAGGTCTTTGTGAGTGGTTATTGTGCTTTACTTTATCTCATTCCAAATCCATTCATGTGTATGATCCAGTGATCATTGGGGGATCAAGGATGGAGAAGATGAGCAAATTTTAAGTTCCTGGGAGTCACTATCTCAAAAGATCTTTCCTGAACCCAACACACCAATGGCATCATGAAGAAAACACATCAGCACCTCTACTTCCTCAGGAGTTTGCTGAGGTTTGGTATGACATAGGAAACCCGAGCAAATTTCTACTGAGATGTGGTAGAAAGTGTGCTGACTGGCTGCATGCCAGTCTGTTATGGGGACACCAATAACCCTGAAACATTCACAAGGAACAATGCTGTCAGAGAGCAAATGTCATCAAGGATCCACCCCAGCCAGGGCATGCTCTGTTCTCAGTGTTTCCATCAGAAAAGGGGTCTAGGTGCTATGAAATCACACTATCAGGTTCAGAGCAGCTGCTCCCCCTCCACCAACAAACTCAATCAGGGACTCGTTTAAGGACTCTTACTTTTGCACTTTCTTGATTTGTTTTTTATATTTGCATTGCAGTCAGTTTATTTGCATATCTTAATTTTTTTACATGTGTACATTAGGTACAGATTTTTTAAACTTCTGTCTTGCCCACAGGAAAAAGAATCTCAAAGTTGTATGCAATGTAATGTATGTTGTGACAATAAATCTGAACTTTAAACTTTGAATCATTCTTTGACCAGACATGTTTTTTTGTGCTGGCAGAGATCTCCTTAGGTGGTGGACTGTTCACACAATGCATCTCACTTGTTCCTGCAGAAACATCCTGCCACACTGCCACTTGGACTTTTCTCACTGCAAGGTCAGTTTCCCCTCAGTCCAGCCTCTGCTCCCATACCAGCTCTCTGTATACCAGAAGAATCTCACAGCCTTAGCTGATGACATGACTGTTGCTGGTGATCTCTGAATAGTGAGAGGCATATATACTTGTGCCTTCTTCCCATCAAACCTGAGCTCCTTGGCTTGGTCTCCAAAGCCCTGCTGTAGAACTGGACCACCCTGAGCTTAGCCCTGAGTGACTGGATCAGCATCAACAGGAACTTGATGGTTGGGCCACAGGGCCTGTTGCTCAGCTGTGCAACTTTCTGATGAGGCTTGGATTTTTTTTCACTTTTTAAATGTTTTAATTTTATTTAAAGATGTTAGAAGCCAATTCTAGCCATTGAGAACTGTGCCGGACAATCACATCCAATTAACCTACAACCCTCATACATTTTGGAGGGTCGGGGGGGTGGAATCTGAAGCACCCAGTGGAAACCCACCCTGATTCGAGGAGAATGATGATGAAGGTCATTACAGCCTAGGTTGGCACAATGTTCCATGCTTATTTTGATTTACTCCTTTTTGAGGCTGTGATATGTTTCCAAGGTAGGATCTGTGACTTGATAGGGAACCTGCATTTGGCCTTATTGCTGCTATTCGTAGGCCAGGCCTCCTCACTACCACCTGGAAATATCTTCTCTAGAAACACGGCTGCTGGTCACAGGGGCTGCTTGAGGGCATTTGGGGATGGGTATTAAATGCTGACCATGGCAACAACATCATCCTAAAAAACTATAGTATTAAAAGGATGAAGCAGCGGACGGTATAGAGACATTTTGAATACTGAAAGGCTGGACAGAGTACATGTAGCAAGGTTTTTTCCCATGGCAAGGGAGTCGAAGATGAAAGATAGTCCATTTAAAATCAGAGATGTGGAAACATTTCTTTCACCAGAGGGTCGCGTGCTGGTCGAATTTGTTGCCTCAGGCAGCTGTGGAAGCAAGGCCGTTGGGTATATTTAAGGCAGAGATTGACAGGTATTTGATTAGTCAGGGCATCAAGGGTTAAGGGGAGAAGGTTGGGGAGTGGGGCTGAGTGGAAGGATGCTAGAATGGCAGAGCAGACCCAGGCCCAAATCATTGGTTTTATATATATATATATATATATATATATATATAGCTCCTTTGGATACTCCAAGACCTGGTGAGATTCTCCAGCATTTTTGTGAAATGAAAAACATGGGACATTTGGGATGAACTCCATAGAACCATAGAGCAATTACAACACTGAAACAGGCCACTTCAGCCCCTCTGTTCTTTGCTGAACCACGTTTTCTTGCTAAGCCCTCCATACCTCTCCCATCTTGTCCAAATTTCCCTTAAATGTTAAAATGAAGCCCGCATCTACCACTTCAGCTGGAAGCTTGTTCCTCACTCCCACCACTCTCTGAGTGAAGAAGATCCCCCTCAACTTTTCCCCTTTCACCCTTAACCCATGTCCTCTTGTTTGAATCTCACCCACCCTCAATGGAAAAAGGCTATTTAAATTTACTCTGTCTATCCCCCTCATAATTTTAAATACATCTATCAAATCACCCCTCATTCTATGTTCCAGAGAATAAAGTCCTAACCTGTTTAACCTTCCACTGTGATGAAATGCTTTGAGGGGCTGGTCATGGCCAGAATTAACACTTACCCAAGCAAAGATCTAGACCTACTACAATTCACCTAACGTCACAATTGCTCCACAGTAGATGCAATATTGATGGCTCCACTCAGCTCTGGATCACCTTGAAAACAGCAATTCACACATACTGCTTCTCTTCATCGACTACAGCTTGGCCTTTAATACCATTATTCTCTCAATGCTGGTCAAGAAGCTACAAACTCTAGGCCTCCGTAACCCTCCCATTCTGCAACTGGATTCTTGACTTTCTCATCGGAAGATCACAGTCAGTATAAATTGGAAACAACCTCTCCTCCTCACTGATTATCAACACAGGTGCAACATGTTTAGCCTACTACTTTACTCATTATACACCCATGACTGTGTGGTCAAGCACAATTCCAATGCCATCTACAAGTTTGCTGATGACACCACAGTTATCGGCAGAATTACAAATGGCAATGAGGAAGCATACATGAGGGAGATAGGTCAGCTCGTTGAATGATGTAACGACAACAATCTTCTGCTCAATATCAGCAAAACCAAGGAGATGATTGTGGACTTTAGAAGGAAGTCGGGGGAACACGAGCCAGTCCTCATTGAGGGCTCAATATTAGAAAGGGTCAAGAACTTCGAATTCCTGGGTGTCAACATCTCCAAGGATCTGTCCTGGAGCCTCCATGTTGATGCAATCACAAAGAAGGCTCGCCAGCGGCTATACTTTGTGAGGAGTTTGAGGAGATTCGGTAAGTCGCTGAAGTCTCTTGTAAACTTCTACAGGTGTACAGTGGAGAGCTTTCAGGATGGTTGCATTACTGTTTAGTATGGAAGCACAACTCTCAGGTCAAGAATAAACTCCAGAGGGTTGTTAACTCTGTCTGCGACATCACAGGCTTCATATTTTTTTTTCATTTTCAAAGACTCACACAAATCCAATCAACACAATCTTTCTCAACAATGGTATATAACAGAATCTCTTTCCCATACCCTAATACCATAAAATTTATATAAATTAAACAAACACAAAAAACAATTATCAATAAAATCACAGAGCCTTAAAAAAACTTAAGAAAAGTCCAAATGAACCTGAAATAAAAAAGATAAGGAACAAAATACAAGAGCACATCACGACCCACTTCATTTATCACAATCTTTTCACTACTGGCACGGATTATTCCCTTTCTTTTATTTGGAAGGGGTATAATTATATCTGTGCACCAACATATTGAAGTTGAGATTGCCATACCCTAAAAAATGTGTCAAATTTCCTCTTTAAATTATACGTGGTTTTCTCCAGAGGAGTACAACTCTGCATTTCTGTATTTTCTTACCGCCAAGGTGACCTTCACAAACTGAATTTGATGCTTGGACAGTTTAAAACTCATGTCCATAATGTTTCCCAGAAGGTACAATTCCAGATCCTGTGGAAAATCCACCTTTGTAATTTTTTTCAGAATGTCCCCCAGGTCCTACCAGAAGGATCTCACCTTTGTACACAGCCAGGTTGAATGGAGGTTCCAATCTCCACACCACACCTAAAGCACATTTCTGGTTTAGATTTATGTCGTTTTTGTAGTGCGAGGTACAGTTGATGCAAGAAATTGTATTTCGCCAACCTGTACCTGGCATTAATAACTGCAGTCATGCTGTCCAGACACAGATCTGACCAGCACCGCTCGTGGATTGTTGCGCCCAAGTCCAACTCCAACCTTTCCCTCGACCTGTGTAAACCCAGATTTGGGCCCTCACTTTGGAATATGAAATACATTATAGGGATAAACTTGCATGTATTCCCCCTTCGAATTAGTGTGGTGACATCGGCAGGGCCATAGATGGCCCTAAGTTATCCATTAAGAAAGATCTTAGCTGAAGATAGCAGAAGAAAGTTTTATTTGGCAAATCATACTTATTCCTCAGCTATTCGAATGACATGTGCCACCCCTGTTCATAATAATCCTCAATGCACCTGATCCCCTTCAGAGACCAGTGTCCAGGATCTTATTATCCAGAGTCATAGGTATTAATTTGTTTTTGGTACAAGGACATTTTAGGAGTCAACTGCACCTTTAGCCCGATACATTGATCTATTTTTTGCTATGCCTGAATTACATGTTTTAATATGGGTTATCCATTTCCCTTGATATCAATTTAGTGTCCAACATGTATATTAACTCTTCTGCTCTCTTTTCTCCTATTGAGTGTAGTCCAATTTGTGCCCAATGGTTGGTGGGGGTGGTACCACCTGCCTCATAGAGTGAAGTAATAAACCTCAACTGAGACACGCAATAGTGTTTTTTGAAGTCTGGTAATTTCAGACTTCCCAATTTGTAACCTTGAATCAATTTTTCCATGGAGACCCTAGCCACCTTACCATTCCACAAGAACTTCCTGGCACATCCATTGGGTGCCTTAAAGGAGCTCTTGGGCAATGAGATGGGCAAGGACTGAAATAAATATTGTAGTCTTGGCATCACTTTCATTTTAATACCATTAACCCTGCCACCAAAGTTATGGGGAGGATTCTCCTTCATCCAAGGTCCTCCTCAATCATCCAGGGCAAAGAGAGATCATTGTGTTTATATAAATTACATAAATCCTTATCCACTTTATCCCCAAGTATTTGATGTCCTCTTGTGGCCATTTAAATTTGGCTCACTTGTTGATATTCTCTTTAGTTCCCCTTTGGCAAGGATTTTGGTCTTGTCCAGATTTACCTAATATCCTGAGATGTTACCATAATCCTCTAGTGTGGTCCTCAGCCTGGCCAATGACCTCCACCCCCTCCCACCCCCAGTCTTTCAAATATACTAGCACATAAATTAATTTTATGCTTCAGGCCAAGTCTGAACCCCTTTATATCTGGATCCTGCTGAATGGCTTCTGCCAGCAGTTCAATAGCCAATATAAACAATACTGGGGACAACGAATTACTCTGCCGGGAACACTGGAGACATTTGTCCATTCATTATAATTTTAGCTTGAGGTTTATGATATAGGGTCTTTACCCAATTTATGAACGGTTGTCCCAATCCAAATCCTCCAATACTTTAAATAAAATGTCCCATTCCAGTCTGTCAAAGGCCTTCTCCACATCCAGGGCTACGGCCAAGCCCGGGTCCACCCCCGATTGTGTCAGATGCACTATATTTAGTAATTTGCATATGTTATCTGACGATTCTCTGATTTACAAGTCCCGTTTGGTCTGGATTTATTAATCTCAGTAAATATTGAGCCAACCTATTGGCTAATGCCTTTGCAATAATTTTATAATCTACATTCAATGATGAAATTGGCCTATAGGAGGCAGGATTCAATGGGTCCATTGTCTTTTATTTGGGTTCACCATAATGATTGCTGTTGAGAAGGATTCTGGGAGGGCATACGTTTCTGCCACCTGGTCCACTACCCCCACAATAAGGTGAATTAAAAGATCCTTGAACCATATAAAATTCAGCAGGGAACACTTGGATAACAAGAACCGAATATAATCTAACATTCACTCTAAAGAGAGCTGCTCAAATAACATATTGTGCCTCACCAACTGCCAGGAACAGCATTTCATCCATTAGTTCTGAAGCGGCATGGCCTCCCAACCCATCTAGATGTAGTAATTTGGCTGTCCTTTCCCTAAAGACATACCATATACACATAATAAAAGTGCTTTTAAAGTGTCATACGGGTGGATCCCATAGGAAGTTGCTGACCCTCTTAGCCACAGCCTGGTCCAGGGTAGTGACAAGATGGTAATAACAAGTGGTGAAGGTGAAATTGTACTTCAACCTGTTGGAACCACAGTTCAGGCTCAGCTGTCCAGAAGGGTGGAAGCTTTACAGCAATGGCTGCAGAGTCCATGTCTGCCCAAATACGTTTTTGGACTCATCAGGGTACACCAATTGTGGTCACTGGAATTGCAGCGGACACAACAAAATAACCACACAAGGTGTTTTTAGAATCAAATAGATTTACTCTTCATCACCGTGCAACCTTTTAAAAGCCTGAATCACACGCTCAACACAAACTGACGTCATCACGCTCTGACGTCAAATGGCCGGTTCAATGCCATCTGGGAGTTGTAGTGTCGCCATAGCGTCACTACAAGTCAATATTTTTATTCTTTACAATATATACAATCAATGATTTCCTTAATATCCCCTTTTCCTCCATTTATATTACTCTTAAGAGGATGGCAAAGGTTTTACATAACCCATTGCCTCCCTAGCATCTGTAAACAAAAAGAAAATGTCCTCCCCTCCCAGCCTAATTATTTTTAAAGTTACTGGGTGAAGGAGGGTGAACTCTATCCCTTTTTGCATGTTTTTGAAGTGTGATGTTTGCTTGTGAAAAGTAACTTAAACTACCTAATCTTATTCCCCCTTTTAAACATATATTTTATTAACTTATTCCATTGTACCACATATGTTCTTTCTTGGTTTGTCCTTCCAAAATGCAACACCCCCATACTTATCTGCATTAAATTCCATCTGCCATTTTTCAGCCTACTTTGTAAACTGGTCCAGATCCCTCTTCAAGCTTTGAAAACCTTCTTCGCTGTCCACAACTCCCAGTAACCCTGAGTCTAATCACTCACAGCTAACCCTAGGATAGCCCAAGGGTAGAAACTGGGTGCTATCAGAGTTACCCAGGCTGCCTTGGACCCCCAGGATCATATATCCCACAGAACAAACACATAGCCAATGAAAGCACAAAGCTCTCATTATATCTCTAACCTTTCAACCCCACAGCCTTTAACTCTGCACTGAGTGCCTTGGTTCTCAGAGCCAATTTAATTTTGTTAGCAGTTCAGAGTCAGAGGCCACGTCTGGAGATGAAGGCTGTGTAGGAGCCTGTGCTTCCCTCAGATGCCCACTTTCCCTTAGAATCGATGAGCACCCAGTCTCACAGTGTGTTCCTGGTAGGTGATCCACCTGACATCAGGCCACCCAACAGGCAGTGTCCTCTGTCCTGGAGTTGCATACCATTCAGTTGCTAGAGGACCTAAACCACCCTCATTGTCTAGAGTTCACCTCCTTTTTGCTTGTGTAGGGATACTTAGCTGAACTGTTAAGGAATAACAACTGTTAATCTTTCGTAGGATTCAATCTCGAGGCATGGACACTCAGTTACTGGCTTGGCTGAGGGCACCACCTTCCAGAACATAACAGAACTCTCTAAAAGGACAGGTGAGGAGCACCTTTTATTATGAGGCTTTTTTGTATTGGCAAAAACACCCATAGAACACAACAGCACAGAAAACAGGCCCTTCGGACCAACTGGTCCGTGCCAAATTATTATTCTGCCTAGTCCCATTGACCCGAACCCAGTCCATATCCCTCCCATCCATGTTCCTGTTCAAATTTTAATTAAATGTTTAAAATAGAGCCTGCATTCTCCATTTCAGCTGGCAGCTCGCTTCACACTCCCACTAATCTGTGTGAAAGATTTACAGATTTCTCAAAGTCAGATCATCCATAACTCAGAAAGTCCTGTGTTCGATTTGGGTTCCTTTACTTCTTTTGATTCACAAGCTGGTTCAGTAGATCAAGGGCCAACCTATGTGATCCAATTGGTTAGCTAGCATTGAGCATCATTCATCGATGAGGCCACCACCAGAGGAGGGGGTTTGGGTAGGATTACTGCCCATTTCTGGGGCAGGTGAACAATAGATTGCTGAGATTCTCATTGGAACTCACTTGTCTCCCAGATGCAGGATGTGCAGGCCAGGCGGATTTCCAGACTCTGAGTGGGTCCCAGCAGTCTGCGGTAACTTGGAGTCAGAGCTCAGATCCTAGAAGCCATCATGACGTTCCTACGGACAAGCCCAGGAGGCAAGAGGTAGCTGTCAAATCCAGGAAGAGTCAGTATGAATGGAGAGTCGAGTCCCTCCTGGGTTGCCAGCACATGGAGGACGCAGCCCACCACAGTGACTCCAACAGCGTGTGCACAGAAGACTTTTCCTCCCGTTTCTATGAGGCAATGGTGGACCCTATGTTGGACTTTGACTTGGGATCGAATGGAGCATTTTCCGAATGCAGCCAGACTTCCCTGAGTGGAGGCTCTAAGGTATCCTATAGCCTCCATCCAGAGCCACTGGAAAAAATGGGAAATGAAGCCTGGGATTCTCAGTCTGTGCCCTGTGTGGAGAAGGTTGGACACGACCAGGTGGACAGGCGAGCTGGTGGAGTTGTGATTCCGGAAACCTCAACAAGGGTTCAGCCATCCAGATCCATGGCGAAGGGTGAGCTTAGTGCTTGGAGGGCCAATGTGTTGGAGGATCCTGCCTGGGGCCGGGGGGAGGTCCAATTAGTTGCATAGCTGGAGCAAGCTCCAATTGGGTCAGAGCAGTGCTCTCTCTGGGCCTGACCACAGGACCAGTGGGGGTGGCAGGATATCAAAGGTCAGCCAGAGCAACTCAGCAAATAACCCTCCTTTCAGGCAATGGAGGAAGGATTGCCCTGTCAGGCACAGGATCACCTGTGAAGCCACGGGGAGATAACTCTGGGGCACTGGTTACTCCCTGGTGACCAGCTCAAGGCTGGTGAACCACAAGGGACTGATCTTGACAGTCTGGAGTTGCCACTGATCTTGATCCTAATGATCCTGAACAAAGACTGGCAGAGGTTCTGAAGGGACTCTTCTGTCAACCCTGACCTTCAGCCATCTGTCTCACTTGACCGTTCCTGTGGCATCATGGGAATTTGACCCAAACTGCCAGGCTCCCCAGGGGCAAGTTCAGCTGGTGAATGGATGCCACTCACCATGCCTCATGGCCCCCACTGGCATTCTGCCATACAGACACCAGTCCTGCACCTCTCAAACTAACGCTTGGACTCAGTGTCCCAGAGGCACGTGTCCCAGCCGCAGCGCTGCCCCAGCACTGCATCCTGCCCTGCCACCAGTTTGGTCTACCTGGAAAGGTGGAGGGCTTGGTGACTCCCCCCTCCCCCTGCCAATGCCAGGCCTATGGCTGCCCTCTCTGCCTGCGCTCCTGAAAGCAAGGTGTAGTTATGGGGCCTGTCACACCACGAACTGTCGGTGTTAACCAAAGCATACCAGACATGTCACGCAAGAGATTGGAGGGGATCTTGGCCCCTGGCTTAGATTGACCTCCTTCAGGTGGGCCCAGTAAATTTGGAGGTCAGCAGATCTCCCACTTACACATCTTAAATGTAACTCCATTAATTGGATCCATTGCTCAATATACAGTATATCTGCTTTCCATGATAAATCACCTTTAATGTTCCCCTTCTTCTCCAATGTGATATGCATGGAGGAGCCTTCCTGGATTAGGAAGAGGTGGCAAAGCTCTTTTGCTTCTCTTTCTCTGACTGTAAGAGACACTTCAGGCAATTTCTGCCAATGGTGAATCTGTCTGCCTTATAGCAGACGAAAGGCAACTTTGTGTAATATGACACTTTTTATTAGTAAATTGAATCTTGAGGTTTATACTTGGAGCAATAAGAGTTGATCTCCAAGAAGCCCACAAAATTAAAAAAAGTACTGGACAGACTAGATGCAGGATGTCCCTGATGGGCGGCAAGTCCAGAAGAATCAATCTCAGACCAAAGATCAAGATTCAAGATTATTTTATTGGCAAGTAATAAAACAGAAAATCCGATTCTACATAAAATTTCCTTTAGTCTACCATAAGAGACAAAGATTCTCTATCAGCAAAAATTGGCAAGGGTAAATTTTAAATTTTATTTAGTGTGGTAGAAGCTGATTTTGGCCGTTTAAATCTGTGTTGCCCAATTACACCCAAATTAACCTACAACCCTGTGTGCATGAGAGGGTGGGAGGAAACTGGAGCACCTGGAGGAAAGCCACACAGACAAGGGGAGAATGTACAAACTCCTTACAGACAGCGCCAGATTGGAACCCATGATTCTGCTGCCTATTGTGTCATAGAGAGTGTAGGTCTGAGACCAGAAAGAGCTGAGACAGAGGAAACTGATGAAGACAATCATGACATATTTGAGAAAGAGAAATTTAATGCAAGGTTGGAGCTGCTTGAAACAGCTGACTTCACAGCAGTCATTGAGAGAACGTCACCATTAATGTCTTACCTTACAGGGTGGCGACTCCAGGCTAATGCAGATCCGACTGAAAATTTCGGTGCCAGGACTTGCTGCAGCCCCACGAAGGAGAACAGCAGGTCAGAGACGTGCAGAGCAGATTTATTGGCCTCTAATGAATTGTGCATCATTTGGGTGTGTCATTGCTCAAACCAGATAGGAATAAATGGAAAGCTCTGCATTTGAAGTCCTCCAGCTTTGTGACATCCTGTCAGGTTGCTGGGAGATCATGTCATGCAATGTTACTCCTGTGCTGGCACCAACTTGGTGTCAATTCTGTACCTACCTGGTGTTTGGCAGCCCCAATAATCCACATCCAACCCCTTCCTGCTCTGCTCTGTGTGCTTGATGCAGGAATGAAGGCCAAATGTCAATGACATTTGTTCCTGAACCTCCATAAAATAAAATATGAAGAACACAAATATCCTCAGGTGAGTGGATGGAGTTTAACCCACTGTGGCATCAAGGTCAATTTGATGAACCAAATAAATGTTGATATTGGTGGAAGGGTGTTGGAACAAGCACCCTATTCACTGATGTCCTTTGGGGAAGGAAATCCTCCATAAAGTCTGAGGAGTGTTTGACAGCTCTTTGCCTGTATTCATAAGAATTGAGGAGGATCTCATTTCAACATTTCAAATGGTGAAAGGCATGGACAGAGTAGATGTAGAAAGGTTGTTGCCCATGGTGGAAGAGTCCAGGACAAGAGGGCTCTTCAGGATTGAAGGGCATCTGCTTAAAAAAGAAATGTGGGAGGAGTCACGTGATGGAGTAGTGGCCAGTAGGAGAATACCAGCCCTCTCCAGAAAAAAAGAAATAAAGTGAAGAAAACACAAAGTTCAAGAAACACAAAACCCAACAAATAAAAGATAAAGGTGTGGAGAAAAGAAAGAAAATGGCACCCAGGAAGGAAAAAGCAAAAACAACGGGGGGAAAAAGAAGAAAAGACGCCAGAAGAGAAAGGAGAAGGCCTTAGCTGCATGAAGAGGCAGGGAGCCGTCGTGGAGAGAGGAGCCCACTCCCCGAGGTTGGTGGCGACCCTGCAAAGTCGCGACCTCCCGACCGCTGGACTGCAAAAATGGCTCTCTGAGCCAAACAGAAGTGCGCAATGCACACACTAAGGAAAAAGTAAACACCGACGGGAGGGGGGCCCAGCTGAGGAGGACCGAACTTACACAGCGCGACCAGCTGAGAGATGCCTGACAGCATGGCTCTCAGCTGGAAGAAGAGGAAAGCGACAGGAAAGGGAGTGATAGGACAGAAAAACAGCAACAGGAGGCCCAACAGATAACTAAACCAGAAGAAGAGGACCAACAGCAAAAAGCTATGCAAAAAAAACACCCAGCAAACTGAGGGAAGCAGCTCAACAAGAAAGTCAAAAGAGACACAGATACAAGGAAGAGAAGTAGAAGACACAAACACAGGTGCAGACACAAAAGAAGAAGAAGACCAAGCTCTGCACAGAGGAACGGAAAGTAAAATAGATGGACAGTATATAGATTTTTTAAAATTTCAAGAACAAATGAGAGCATTAAAAGAATAGTTGACATTAGAATTTAGTGAAATGAAAAGAAAGATGAAAAGTACAGAAGAAAAAGTGAGTAGAATAGAGCTGGTTGTGACAGAAATAGGGAAAAGATTAGAAAATGTGGAAGACCAAGAAATGGCTGTAGAAATGGAAGTGAATGACTTAAGAAGAAAATTGGAAGACAGTGACAAAAATGTTCAAGAGTCACAAGAGTTGTTAGCTCAGAAGATGGATATAATGGAAAATTATAGTAGGCGAAACAACATAAAGATAGTGGGCCTAAAGGAAGATGAAGAAGGCACAAATATGAAAAAAATTATAAAAGAATGGATCCCAAAGGTCCTGGGAATGCCAGAAATACAGGAAGGAATGGAAATAGAAAGGGCACACAGAACACTAACCCCGAAACCACAGCCACAACAAGAACTAAGATCTGTTTTAGTAAAATTTCTGAGATACATGACAAGAGAAAATATACTGGAGAGAGCAAGGAATAAAATTAGAGAAGACAAAAAACCATTGGAATACCAGGGTCAAAAAATGTAAGTTTTGAACTCCTAAAGAAGAGGAAGGAGTTTAACACAGCAAAATCGATCCTTTGGAAAAAAGGCTATAAATTTATGTTAAGATATCCAGCTGTGCTTAAAATATTTATCCTGGGGGAGCAAAACAGACTGTTCTCGGATCCGGAGAAAGCACAAGAATTTGCAGAACGCCTGCAGGACAGAAGGAGAGATGAAGGGATGTAACAAGAATGAAGAATGATGTCAAACTACATATAAAGATGTAAAAATGATGTATAAGTAAGAATTAAAGAAGGGAAATAAAAGGGAAGTAAGGGGAAGAAAAAAAAAGGAGGAAAAAAAAGGGTGACCTTTGTTAAATGTGAAGATAAAAGTATTTTCTAGAGGGGGTTGGGTGGGAGAGAATAACAGTCACTATGAAACCAGTTGATGCTTGTGAGCGGGTTCGCAATCCAAATGGAGAGGGGAGTTGTGGTTGCCCAGCAAGGGACAAAGGGCAACTCAGAAAGTGGGGAGGAAACAGTTGGGGTTAAGGGAATTTTAGATGTGGGAGTTGTTGAAGTATTTTATGATTTAGAAGTGTTGTCATTACATTGAGTTCAAAAAGGGAAAACTGAGAGATGAAAATGGGGAAAAGGGGAAAGGTGGTGGTGAGGAAGCGGAAATGAGGTGTAAACAGAGTATGAGATGGCCATTTTGAACTATATGACTATAAATATTAATGGAATACATAACCAAATTAAAAGGAAGAGGCTATTAAATTTACTGAAAAAAGAAAAAATAGATATAGCATTTGCACAGGAAACGCATGTAACTGAAGTAGAACATAATAAATTAAGGTGAGACTGGGTAGGGCACGTAACGGCAGCATCATATAATTCAAAAGCCAGAGGTGTAGCTATATTAATCAACAAAATTGTAGCAAATGTGATCCAATGTGTAAAAGCAGGAGACATTGCAAAGGCCACGATGCATGCCGTGGATGAATCTATCCCCTTTCAGGTGGGAAACAATGCCTCCGATGTCGCACTGGCCACCACACTAAACCAGGTAGGCAGGCCGGTAGCATTTTTTTCCTGCACCCTGCATGGTGCCAAACTCCGGCACTCCTCCATCAAGAAGGAGGCACAAACAATCGTTGAGGCGGTGCGCCATTGGCGGCACTACCTGGCTGGTAAGAGGTTTATCCTGTTGACTGACCAGTGGCCTTCATGTTCAGTGCTAAACAACGGGGTAAGATCAAGAATGACAAGATTCTGAGGTGGAGGATTGAATAATCCACCTCCAACTATGATATCTTGTACAGGTCAGGTAAGCTCAATGATAACCCCCCCCCATCCCCACCCCCCCTCCCCCCGGATGCCCTATCCCGAGAGACATGCGCCAGAGCGCATCTCGACTGTCTCCTGACCCTGCACGATAATCTGTGCCACCCTGGAGTCACACAGTTGTACCATTTTGTTAAGACACGGATCCTCCTGTACTCTGCCAAGGATGTCCAGTCCATGATCAGACGCTGCCAGATCTGTGCCGAATGTAAACCTCAGTTCTACTGGCACACCTCATCAAGGCCACCCGCCCTTTCAATCCACTCAGTGTCGATTTCAAGGGCCCCCTCCCTACCACAAATAGGAACGCCTACTTCCTGACAGTGGTGGATGAATTCTCCAGGTTCCCCTTTGCAATTCCTTGCCCGGATGCTTTCCCTAGGAGATCGGCAAATGGTTCATCCATCCCTCTCTGGCTGACAACCCCAGGGCCAGTTCTGCTTCGGAAGCACGTCAGGACCCACTGGTGTAAGCTGCCTGTCTCCCCTCTGGTGAGCCTTGCTGTACTAACATTGGCTGTAGATTATCTCTACTGTTAAGGACACTCCCCTTGGATATAACTGCATATGCATCTATTGTCTTTCATTATTGTACCATGAGTTTCTGCTAATAAAAGCCATGATTTTTGTTTGATCACATCGTCTTTGTCTACTTCATCAACTGGCACTTCAGGGGGAAAGTCCGCTGCAGGAACCGTTGGGGTCGGGGTGCTGGCCAGGTGGAAAGGGAGAATGGCACCATCTGGAAGGCGGTGCTTCTGGCCTTTAAGTCCAAAAATATGCCAGTGTCCCTCTGGCAGAATGTCTGCCACCTCATACATGCAAATCCTCAATACGCATTTGTGATATACCCGGATGGCCACGAGGACACTGTGCCAATACGAGACCTGGCAAGGGCCGGAGACCTTGAGTCTACCTTGCCACCAGACATCCAGTGAAGCCCCCCAGCAGCACCCCGACCCCGGCGGTTCCTGCAGCGGACTCTTCCCCCTGAAGTGCCAGTTGATGAAGTAGACAAAGAAGATGTGGTCAAACAATAATCATGGTTTTTATTAGCAGAAACTCATGGTACAATAATGAAAGACAATAGATGCATATACAGTTATATCCAAGGGGAGTGTCCTTAACAAGAGAGATAATGTACAGCCAATGTTAGTACAGCAAGGCTCACCAGAGGGGAGACAGGCAGCTTGGCAGACATTTACCACACCCCCGTCAGTCCCCTCTCCGGGAAGCACCGCATGGACACGCCAGTTCCCTGGCGGTCCGGCAGAAAGAGGAGGTCGCCTGTGCGGCTAAACTTCCAGCCGGTGGGGGTGTCTGCTTCTTCCACCCCCCTTTGTGATCGTTATTGATACTGGTACAGTTGTTATTAATATTGTTGCTACTGTTATTACTCCCGGTTTGATGTTTGTTTTCTGGTGGGTTCCATTCTTTAAAAGAGGGGTGAATGTGGTGATATGATTATGTGCACTGGCTGGCCTGCCCTCTGGGTGTTTTCCTGTCCTTGACTCCTCCCTGGTCCTGCCCATGTGACCCTGGGCCATAAAGGTCGAGTCCCCTCTCCTTCCCGCTCAGTTCCTAGCCTGGTCCCGGGCCAGCAGTCTCTAGTACAATAAAGCCTATCGTTCCCTTCAGCCTTTCTGTCAGTGTCATTATTGGGGCTACAGATAGCGCCCAACACTGTGTATTCTTGGATATTCAACTCCCAATGGCATCCATCTTTTAATCTCTACTCCATGATGGCCACATTATACCTGCCAATCTGTAGTTGTATTACAAAGTCATTCACTTTATTTCTTATACTGTGTGCATTTAAATACAAAACCTTTATCCCTGAATTTGTAACTTTATTTGACTCTGTGTTCCTGTGGCATGCAACTCATCCTACTGGCTGCATTTTGCCCTATCTGCCTGTCCTTCCACACAAACACCCTACCAGCATTCTATACTTGTGCACTAACCACCTCTTCTCTGCCTCTTCACTTTGGTTCCTACTCACTCCCCCCCTCCCCCTGCAAATCTAGTTTAACCCTCCCCCCCCAAAAAAAAACAAGGTGTTAGTGAGTTTAGTCAAGAGAGGGTCATTGCTCAATGTGGATGAGTTAGATTGAAGGGCCTGTTTCCATTCTGAATATCTGAATCAATGATAAAATGGGTTTAGTGTAAATGTGCATTTGACAGTTGGTATAGATTTGTTGGGCCAGAGGACTAGTTCTGATACTCTTCTGCTTGACAACTAAATGCTCTTGACAAACAGGGGTGGGCAAGTGAATGCATCAGCCTTACTGGGAGCAAGTGAGGCTGCAGTGAAAACCATTGGCACAGCGCATCTACAGCTTAACTCTATCAAGAAGCCATATGTGGAAAAATTGAAATCTCAAATGATAGAATGCCGCCTTCTGCTCCTTATTGGGATGCATTTCTAATAAAATGTCATTGTGAAGAAAGCATGTCAGTGCCTCTTCCTCAGGAGTTTGCAGAGGTTTTGTATGACATCAAAAACCTTGGCAAACTCCTACAAATGTGGAGTGGAAAGTATGCTGACAGGCTGCATCACGGTCTGGTATGGGGACCAATACGTCTGAGCATAAAGCCCTGCAAAAGGTAGTGGACACAACCCAGGACATCACATGCAAAACCCTCCCCACCATTGAGAACATCTACAGGGAACGTTACCATCGGAGAGCAGCAGCATCATCAAGGATCCACACTACCCAGCACACACTCTGTTCTCTCTGCTGCCATCAGGAAAAAGGTACAGGTACCACAAGACCAGGTTCAGGGACAGTTGCTACCCCACCTCAACAAATTCAATGAGAGACTCATTTGCACATTATTTATTACTGGATATTTATTTTCTGTATTGCACAGATTGTTTGCATTTCTTTCTTTTTAAATATTTCTATCTTTTGTAAATGTATCTTGTATTTTTTGCACGTCTGATAAGTGGAAATTCTGCATGGCCCACAGGAAAAAGAATCTCAGGGTTGCGTGTGATGTATTCTATTAATGAATTTGAACTAGGAAGCAATTATAGGACTTCAGCCAATGATCCTACTTGTGGTTCTTCCTGGGCCTCTGGTAGTTTGAGCGGGAAAGCAGGCAGGATTTGTGCCTCTACTGATGAGATGATTTGCTCCGATTGTTCCAGGCCTGAGACTTCCCAGAGGACAAGGAAAGATGAAAGTTCTGTGCAGTTCTTGGCGGAGTGGAGCAGTGAGCAGAGAAACTCCAAGCGGGATCCCCGATTGAAAGAATGTCTGACTCGCTCCTGGAGGTGGAACAAAAGCCCTCAGGTGCCCAACGCTCCTTGGCTGCAGAACACCCTCCCTTCAGACCCTCCTGTATTCTGTCACAAAGGACCAGCACTGACTGTGAAGGTGTGTAGGTGCAGAAGTACTGGGAGGAGGTGCCAAGCACAAGGTAGAGGTGCTGGGCACCAGGTGGAAGCGCTAGGCGCTGGGAGGGGCTGCTGGATTTTGAGAGGGGCTACTGAACTCTGGGAGGAGGCTTTGGGCATTGGGAGTGGCCACTAGCCCCAGAAGGGGGCACTTGGAGGAAGCGCTGGGCTCCAGAAGGGCCGCTGGGCACTTGGAGGACTCTCCAAGGTCATCACAGGGCTGTGAAAACCAGTAGAGGTCCAGGGTATGATCCCCTCTGACCTTCTTAGGGTTGGCATAGCAGTTAGCACAATACTTTTACCGCGCCAACAATCAGAACCACGTTTTGAATCCCGCGCTGTTTTCACTAATTCCAGTTTCCTCCCACCATTCAAAACCTATGAGGGGGGTTAATTGGGTGGCACAGAATTGTGTGCTGAAATGGCCTGTTACCATGCTGTATGTCTAAATTTTAATTTTAAAAAAATTTGAAATTTAAAAAAAATGTTCCTAGAACCAACAAGGGACCAGAGCTACAAACCAGTGAGCCCTCCAAAGGGGGATTGAGAGTAGATACTGAGCTGTTTCCACCACCATGAGTGTCGCAAAAAATGGATGTGGCCACTAAACAAGGGGCTGGTCATTGAAAACCAAAGTGTGTAGAAATGTTTTTTCTGTGGGGAAAAGGTGGAGGTGTCCAAATCATTGGAGAAATGATTATGTGGCAGTGAGTGAGGCCAGTGAACATCAGTGATAGTGGGACAGGTTGGAGGGGCTGGGTGGCCACCTCCTATTCTATAGTGTTTTGGTATGTTTTCTTATGTTTCAGGTTGTCATGTTGTTGGAGGGGTAGACTCAGGGAACCACAATACTATTTGAAGAAATCTATGATGGGCATTGACTAAAACAAGATCTTAGGAATAACTAGAGTTAACAGGATATATTCCACCATTGAGGCCTCATGACTGACCCTGATCCTGTAGACCCATCGGCCGGTCATCAGGCCCGGTCAGGGATTGAACTCATTAGACCCTGAACCATCGAACACTACAGCACAGAGGCAGGCCCTTTGGCCCTTCTAGTCTGTGTCAAACTATTATGCTGCTTCGTTCCACTGATCTGCACCCAGTCCATATCCTTACCATCCATGCATCTGTCCAAATTTTTCTTAAATATTAAAATTGTGCCTGAATTCGCCAATTCAGCTGACAGCTCATTCCACGCGCCCACCACTCTCTGTGTGGTTCCCCCTAATGTTCTCTGTAAACTTTCACCTTTAACCCATGTCCTCTGCTTTGTATCTCACCTAACCTCAGTGGAAACAGACTGCTTGCATTTATGTACCAAGAAGAAAGGGGCTGATTATTTCTGTCCTTCACAACAGGACCACCAAGTCAAGCAGGAAAAGTTGATCGTGGAGCCCCATGCCGTGGCTGGCCCAATCCAGTGTGAGGCTGTGGAACTGGAGAAGGTGAGGGGCCGGAGAGTGTGGGGGGAGCTTCCTTTCCTCTCAGTGATTTGCCCATTGCACATGGACACTTGTGTGTCATAACAATGGGTTGCATTTCCTCACACAAGCCACCCTCATGAACCTTGACCTCTAACTGAAGCCAGGCAGTGGTTTGGGAAAGATTAAAGGTTCAAGATTCTTTTATTGTCATGTAATAATGCATAACATGTAATATTACACAAAATTGCCTTCTGACTGCTGTAAGGCAAAGAGTCGCCATTCGTGTTGCCCAGCACCTCTTACAATATGAGAGAAAGAAGCAAAAGAGAGTCCCTTCAGAGTTACCGAATCGCCATAGACTTTCCTCTAGCGCTCCTTCAGCCACTGCAGCTGATCAGATTCCTGTTCAATCCATCAGCCACCCGAGCTCCAAACCTGATCAGGAAGTCTTCAGTGCCTAAGGCTGTTCAGAGGCCCTTCTTATCCTCAGCACTCTCTTGTATCCCGGTTCCAATATCTGGTTCCCATGAGCAAATCTCCAGCAGCCTCCAACCCATGCGGGTCCCCTGACCGCAAGTCACCTATTGTCTATGTGGGTGCCTCAGTTGCTGAGCCCCTCGCTTGTCCGCTGCCATGGTCACCATCCTGTAGGATCATCTCCTCTGCTTCTCCTTCTCAACAGGGATGTCCTGCCCATTTCTGGTGCTCTGTGCTGGTCCATTGCTCCTGCAGAATCTGCAACCCCTTGTGGCCGCTGCCGAGTACTGGTGTCTCCATCTTGGTCACAGACCCTGCAGTTAAATAAAATACCGCCAGCTCCTTTACCTCACCGTTACTGAGCCTTCAGCATTAGGACCGTGTGGTTGAACCCTATGGAGCAGCGCTGCAACTCTGCTTTCTTGGGTCCACAGCACCTGGAACCCTGAGAAGACGAACTCATGATATGTGAATGATGTTTTTGTAAAAAGCTGTTAAACATCTGAGATAAAAACAGAAAGTGCAGCAGATTCCCAGCAGGCCGAGGAAGAGAAAGAGAGGTCACAGTTCAGGACGAAAACCCTTCGTCAAAACACACAGGGGCTTTGACTTAAGCTATTACATCTTTCTCTTACCATGGATTCATTCAATCCAATTGAGTGTCTGTATGACATTTATGATATCTGAAGGTGGGTCTCACACCGAGACTTGAGGTATCCAATGTGTCTCTACTCACCATGAGCTGAGGTGTGGACAAAGGTTATCAGAAGCCTGAGGACTGTTGCCAGCATCAAAGCCACATGGAATTGTAAGACCATAAGACATAGAAGAGAAATTAGGGCATTTGCTCCCTCAGGTCCACCCTGCCATTCCATTAAGGCTGATTTACTATCCTTTTCAACCCCATTCTCCTCCTCCCTGTAATCCTTGATTTCCTTCCTGATCAAGGATGTATCTACCTCCATCTTAAATATCCCCAATGACTTGGCCTCCACAGCTGTCAGCGGCAATAAATTCTATAAATTCATCACCTTCTGGTTAAAGACATCCCACCCCCCCAATCTCTGTTCTAAAGGGGCATTTTGTATTCTGAGACTGTGCCTCAGAATCAAGGACATAACCCACCCCATTCACACTCTTCTCCCTCTTTCTCCTTTCAGGAAGATAAACAAGCTTTAAAACATGCAACTCCAATTTCAAAGAACGTTTCTTTTGTGCTGTTATCATACACTTGAATGAACTTCACATGAGTAGAACATTACAGAACAGTATAGGCCCTTCATCCCACGATGTTGAACTGACCAATAGAAACCTACTGAACAAACTAACTCTTCCCTACCTTACACCCACATAACCCTCTATTTTTCTTGTAACCATGAGCCTGTCTTAGAGTTTTTTTACATGTCCCTCTTGGAGCAACCTCCATCACCACCCCTGGCAATGCATTCCAAATGCCCACTACTCTCTGTGAAAACAAGATACTTACCCCTGAAGCCTCCCCTAAACTTTCCTCCCCTCACTTTGTACAAATGACCTGTGGTATTTGCTACTCTCACCCAAGGAAAAAGGCGCTTGCTGTCTGCCCTATCTATACTTCTCATAATCTTGTAGACCTCTGTGAATTCACCACTCATCCTTCTTCGCTCCAAGGAGAAAAGCCCTAGCTCTGTTAACCTTGCATCATAAAACACATTTTCCAATCCACACATCATCCTGGTCAATCACCTCTGCACCCTTTCCAAAGCTTCCACCTTGTTCCTGTAACGAGGCGACAGATTTGAACACAATATTTTAAGTGTGGTCTAACCAGAGTTTTATAGAGCTGCAACATTACCTCATGGCTCTTGAACTCAATCCCCCACTAATGGAAGCCAGCATGACATAAGCCTTTTTAACTACATGAGTGGCAACCTTGAGAGATCTATGGCTATGAACCCCAATATCTCTCTGTTCTTCTACACTATTAAGTATCCTGCCATTAACCTTCAAGTCTTCCTTCAAGTTTGACCTTCCAAAATGCATCACTTCACACTTATCCGGATTAAACTCCATCTGCCATTTTTCTGTCCAATTCTGCATCCTGTCTATATCTCTTTAGCACTTTAGTATTTATCCTTGGATTACCTTTGTATTATGTAGAGGTTGACCTCCCTGGATAGCAACATTTTTCACCATATCTTGGTACGTGACAGTAATTCAAGTCAATTTACTTGGTGGTGTTGGTGACTCCCCTCCTGTGGAGATGTTGCTCTTTGACACTCTCTGAGGGTGAACTATGAATTATTGTATCACCCTCCCCTTTAGCTCTATAAAGAGAACCTGCTACAGTTGGTTTCTCACTCTTGGAAGGAACCCTGGAAGGCTGAACTCATGGAGGAGATCTCCAGAGTCCTGTTGTAACTTTGGCAGGCCAGCAGGATAACCCATTGATTCTCCAATGTTTCAATCAGATTTTCACCAAGCCTGCAAGCTGTTCAGCAGCTATCAATATACAGGCCCTGAGCCCCTATACCAGTGTTCTGGATAATAATTTGGTAAATTGGATCAGCAAGTTTTCAGATGACATTATGATTGGAGGCATTGTGGACAGCAAAGAAGGTTTTCAAAACTTGCAGAGGGATCTGGACCAGCTGGAAAAATGGGTTGAAAATGGCAGATGGAATTTAATGCAGACAAGTGTGAAGTGTTGCATTTTGGAAAGACAGACCAAGAAAGGAGATACACGATAAATGGTACGCATCGAGGAATGCGGTAGAACAGAGGGATCTGGGAATAGAGATATATAATTCCCTGAAAGTGGCGTCATGGGTGGATAGGATTGTTAAAAAAGCTTTTGGTTTATTGGCCTTCATAAATCAAAGTATTGAGTACAAGAGTTGGGATGTTATGTTAAAGTTGTAAAAGACATTGGTGAGGCTAAATTTAAACTATTGTTTGCAGTTTTGGTCACTTAACTACAAGAAAGATATCAATAAGATAGAAAGAGTGCAAAGAAGATCTAGTAGGATGTTGCCCAGTCTTCAGGAACTGAGACCAGAGAAAGAATAAACAGGGGTTAGGACTTTTTTCCCTGAAGTATAGAAGAATATGGGGAGATTTGATAGAGGTATTTAAAATTATGAGGAGATAGACAGAGGCTAGGTGAGATACAACAAAAGGTTGGGTTAAAGGTGAAAGGGGAAATGTTTAGGGAGAACATGAGAGGGAACCTTTTCACACAGAGAGTGGTGGGGGTGTGGAATAAGCTTCCAGCTGAAGAGGTGAATGTGGGCTCAATTTTAACATTTAAGAGGAATCTGGACAGGTGCATGGATGGGAGAGGTATAGAGGGCTATGGATCAGGTTCAGGTCAGTGACACTAGGCAAAAAAGAAATGGTTCGGCACAGACTAGAAGAGGCTGTGCTGTAATATTCTATGGTTCTGTCAGGAGAGGCAGCTCTGGAGGTAACTTTCCAAGTTTCATCTCATAACCTGCCTCTGTGCCAACCCTGATCGGCATTTCTGGTGAATTATTTTTCTTTAAGGATTTGTTGCAGCAGATGTAGATAATCTAATGGTGGATTATATTGATCCTACAACTCGAGTTGCTTCCATGAGCCTCTGGCTCAGATGTTGGATTGTGACCTGAAGGTCTGTTCCCCCATGGAATATATCAATAAATCTTCACTGCCTGAATGAGGGAGATGCACTATTTTCTGATACTATCCTGCCACGAACAGGTAGACTGAGCGGTGAAGAAGGTGTTTGATGCACATGCCTTTATTGATCAGGGCACTGACAATGTGTTGGGAAGTTGTTACAACTATACAAGGTGTTGGTGAGACCACACTGGGAGTACTGTGCACAGTTCTGGTCACCTGCCGATAGTGGTGAGAACATTTATCGACCATCCGTTCTTGTAACTAAGTATTTCAGAGCCCAGCCTTTTCACAATTGACTAAACTGAAGATCCAGCTGCGCTGGGTGGGTCACGTCTCCAGAATGGAGGACCATCGCCTTCCCAAGATCGTGTTATATGGCGAGCTCTCCAGTGGCCACCGTGACAGAGGTGCACCAAAGAAAAGGTACAAGGACTGCCTAAAGAAATCTCTTGGTGCCTGCCACATTGACCACCGCCAGTGGGCTGATATCGCCTCAAACCGTGCATCTTGGCGCCTCACAGTTTGGCGGGCAGCAACCTCCTTTGAAGAAGACCGCAGAGCCCACCTCACTGACAAAAGGCAAAGGAGGAAAAACCCAACACCCAACCCCAACCCACCAATTTTCCCCTGCAGCCGCTGCAACCGTGTCTGCCTGTCCCGCATCGGACTTGTCAGCCACAAACGAGCCTGCAGCTGACGTGGACATTTACCCCCTCCATAAATCTTCGTCCGCGAAGCCAAGCCAAAGAAGAAGAAACAAAACTTGCTGGACTTTTCCATTTGTCCTAATGTGAATCCAGTCCATAACAATGAGGTTCACTGTTAGCTGCCCAGTGGGGTGGTCCAGCAAGCAAAATGCTTCTCCCAACATAAAATCATTTTATATCCATCTCTTCACGGAGATTCAGTTCTTTCTCAAATCACATGATGGCACCAACGCTATTACAGCACCAGCACCTGGGTTTGGTATCCAGAAGAGGTGATGAGGAAACTGAGCAAACTTAAGATGGAGGTAAAGGCAATGGTGAGCTGCATCTATCTTGGTGAGAGATACCTGCACATGAGTCTTCAGCAGTGGTGCGGGGCGTTAAGATTGAGCAGCAGTGTGGGACGTTGAGGGTCAAGCAGCGTTGCGGGGCATGAGGCTCGGGCAGCGGTACAGGATGTTAGGCTCGAGCAGCGGTGCGGGGCGTGAGGGTGTAGCAGTTGTGTGGGAGCTGCAGTCAGTGACCATGTTTTGGACGGATTGATTGTTGACCTGTGTAGCCCTTAAGGTAGATCCAACAGAATGAAGTGCAAAGCAAAGAATACTGTGGAAAGATCGATAACCACTCCTGGGGAGTTCAAATTTTGCTTGAACTTCTCTCTGCTCTCAATTGATGTTCAGTGTCGATGTGGTAGTCCACTCTCGAGTTTCAGGAGATCTGAGCTTTGGGATTCTTTGTTCTGTCCCGAAGGTGGTCGTACAATGCTACTTCATAACACCTCTGTCCATGTGGGATGAGGAACCCTGACTGATCAGCCTGTTAACTTGATCACGAATAATACCACAGAAACGTGGTTGCAGCGTGGAGAGGATTGGGAATTAAATATCCAAAGATATCAGGGAATAAGGAAGGACAGGCAGCAAGGTAAGGGTGGTGGGGTAAGTGCACTTAGTTAAGGTGAGATCAGGGCAACAGTGAAAGATGATGCAAATTCTAGAGCAAGATGTTGAGTCCATCTGGGTTGAGATTAGGAATATTAAAGGGAAAAAAATTACGGATGGGAGTTATCTCCAGGCCACCTAATAATAATATTACAGTGGCACAGGGAATAAACCAAGAAATATCAGATCGGAGGCATGCAAGGATGGAACAGCAATTATTGTGGGGACTTGTGACATGCACATAGACTGGATGAATCAGATTGGTCAAGGCAACCTTGAGCGGGACTTCATAGAATGCATATATGATGGCTTTCTTAAACAGCATATACTGAACCTACAAGAGAATGTTGTATTTTGGATCTGGTCCTATGCAATGAGACAGGCAAAATTAGCAATCTTGTAGTTACGAATTCTCTTGGAAAGAGTAATCACAGTGTGATGGACTTTATCGTATAAATGGAGGGTGCAATTGTTTGGTCTAAAACAAGTGTGTGATGCCTAAACAAGGGAAACTACAAGGGGGTGAAGGAGGAGTTGGCCAGGGTAGACTGGGAACGCAGGCTATATTGGAGGGATGATTGAGGAAAGATGGAACACTTTCAAAGAAATTTTTCATGGTGCTCAACAAAAGTATATTCCAGTTAAAAGCAACGACAGTAAAGGTGGGGACAGCAGCTCTGGATAACTAAGGAAATCAAAGAAGGCATCAGATTAAACACTCATGCGTACAAAGTGGCCAAGAGCAGTTGGAAACTAGAAGAATGGGAAAGCTTTAAGAAGCAACAAAGAGCCACGAAGTGAGCAATAGAAACAGAGAGAGAAAGGATTAGCACAAAATATAAAAAAAGACAGTGTGGCGGTACGCCATTAGGCAGGCGGAACTGGCCCCGCTTGTCACGCACACAGCGGGGCAGCTGGCTAAAATGGTGCCGTCGGGTGTTTCTTCCCGACCTCGGCATCAGGCTCAGAAGCCCGCGCTTGGCGATCCACATGACGCCCCGGTGACGTTGGGGCCCCCCAGCATGGTTCTCAGCCAGATCTGGGCTGGGAATATAAGACCAGCCAGGAAGCCTGCAATAAGTTAGTTTTGCTCACTGAACTCAACCCATCTGGTTGTGCGATCCTTCAGTTAGCAGTGTAGCCACCTGCTACAACAGCAAATTTTTAATAATTCTGTAAAGTGCAAAAGGGTGGCTAAAGTGAAGGTTGGTCCCTTGGAAGATGAGAAGGTCGAGTTGATATTGGGTAATGAGGAAATAGCTGAGGCTTTGAATAACTATTTTGTGTTGGTATTAACAATTGAGGACATGGCAAAGACAAATGTTATGGATGTGATGGGTGATGAGGACATAGATGTAATAGCTCTCACTAAAGAGGTGGTACTGAGAAAATTAAGGGACTAAAGATAGGTAAATCCCCTGGTCCCGATGGAATACATCCCAGGGTACTGAAAGAAATGGCAGAAGTTAGAGTGGGGGCTTTGGTGCTAATTTACCAAAATTCTTTGGACTCTGGGTAGGTCACAGCGTATTGGAAGATGGCAAATGTCACGACACCATTCAAAACAGGATGCAGGCAAAAGGAAGGGAACTATAGGTCAATTAGTTTAACATCTGTAGTTGGGAAAATGCTGGAAGCTTCATTAAAGAAGAATGTGAGGCATCTGCAGTGAAATGGATCCATCAGGCAGATGCAGCATGGATTCAGCAAAGCTAGGTCCTGTTTGACAATTATACTGGAGTTCTTTGAGGCTCTAATAAGCAGGGTAGATAGAGGGGAGCAGATGGTCATTGTTTACCTGGATTTCCAGAAGGTTCCGTGTAAAAAACACACAGAAGATAAGGATGCTTGAAGTTTGGGGTGATGTATTAGCATGGATTGTAGATTGGTTAACCAATAGAAAGCAGAGAATTGAGGTGTTTTTCTAGTTGACAATCAGTGGTGAGCGTGATGCTGCAGGAGTCAGTGGTGGGCCCCCAACTGTTCATGATGTATATAAACGATCTGTAGTAGACTGGGATTCACTAGAAGTGTCCTGTACTGACGACTGGTCCTGCCTCCAGCTCCTCCCCCAGAAGCTTGTATATAACTCTGGTTTCTTGCCTAAGCCCTGAACCCTTCTGAAGCCTATTCATGAACTCTACCACATATGTTGTAAGCTAATAAAAGTGTTAGTTCTCCCCTCCAGTTGAGTGTGAGCTTTTAATCTATGCTGCACAACTTGGAAGTGGGGGTAGAGTGTAGTGTATCTAAGTTTGCTGAAGACATTAAATTGTATGGAAAAGCAAATTGTGCAGAGAACACAGAGAGTCTGCAGAGAGATATACAATAGATCGGTTAAATGATTGGGCAAGGGCCTGGCAGATGGAGTACAATGTTGGTAAATGTGAGGTTATCCACTTTGGAAGGATAAATGAAAGATCAGATTATTATTTAAATGGCTCATGACTGCAGCATGCTGCCATGCAGAGGACTTGGGAGTGCTTGTGCATGAAATGGAAAAGGTTGGTTTGCAGGTGCAGCAGGCTATCAAGATGGGAAATTGAATATTGGTCTTCATTACTAGAGGGATTGAATTTAAGAGCAGAGAAGTTATGCTGCAACTGTACAAGGTACTGGTAAGGGCACATCTAGAATACTGCATGCAGTTCTGGTTTCCTTACTTGAGGAAGGATACACTGGCTTTGGAGATTGATGCAGAGGAGGTTCACCAGGTTGATTCCAGTGATGAAGGGGTTACTCTTTGAGGAGAGATTGAGTTGACTGGGACTGTACTCACTGGAATTTAGAAGGCTCAGAAGAGATCTTATAGAAACATATAAAATTATGAAAGGCTTAGATAAGATAGAGGTAGGTAAGTTGTTCCCATTGGTGGAGGAAACCAGAACTAGGGGACATAGCCTCAAGATTCTGGGCAGTAGATTTAGGACGAGATGAAGAAGGACTACTTTTCCCAGAGGGTGGTGAATCCAAGGAATTTGCTGCCCATTGAAGCAGTGGAGGATACCTCAGTAAATTCCTTTATATAAGACAAGGTTGGATAGATTTTTACATAGTAGGGGAATTAAGGGGTATGGGGAAAAGGCAGCTAGGTTGAGATGAGCCTATCATCAGATCAGCTATGATCTCATTGAATGGCAAAGCAGGCTTGATGGGCCAGATGGCTGACTTCTGCTCCTATTTCTTACATTCTTAATTTCAAACTTGTGTGGTTTTCCTATTTGAGAGTTACTCATATACATGTATGCACTGTGTGTACATGTGTGTACCTGTTTGCACATGTTTGTGTTTCTCTTCTTCCCTCCCCCCCTCCCCACCCCCACCCCCAGGTCCAAAATGCCCTGACCCTGGAATACAGGACCTGGAGCAAGGATTGGGAGAAACAGCTCCAACAACATCAATTGTCTCTGAAAGAGGAAAATGAAAGAACCATTCATCAGACAAAGGAGCTGCAGAAAGAACAGGTGAGCTCCCTGGCGTTACAAATTATAATGATGGAGTTGCAGAGGGTTGGCATGTTTTAAAACAATACTAGGATAAATGAGTGGCTCTACTGCTGATTAGTTCGACAATGCAAGTCCTACAGGAATCTTGTCAGTGTGGTTAGAAATGGAGTGACAGATCCTCCTGCAACTCAAAATTATACACAGGCATCGACAATTCACTCACAGGATGAGTGAATGAAACTTTTTCTCAATAAAAGGGCAGACTATTATTTGGATGGGGGATGATTCAAAATTCGGAGGTGCAAAGGGACTTGGGAGTCCTCATGCAGGATACCCTAATGGTTAACCTCCAGGTGGTGAAGAAGGGCATTCATAGCTATAGGTAAAAGATATAAGAGCAGGAATGTGATGTTGAGGCTTTATAAGGCACTGGTGAGGCCTCTTTTGGAGTACGGAGTACACTTTGGGATCCTTATTTAAGAAAGGATGTGCTGGCATTGGAGAGGGTTCAGAGAAAATTGACAAGAATGATTCCTGGAATGAAGGGATGAGCATGTGAGGAATGTTTGACGTCTCTTGGACTGTACTCATTGGAGTTCAGAAGGGGAGACACGGTTGGCATTGTGGTTAGCACAATACCTTTACAGCACCAGCGATTGGGACTGGGGTTCGAATCCTGCATGGTATATATGGAGTTTGTACATTCTCCCTGTGTCACCCTGGGTTTCCCCAAGGATTTTGTGCTTTGTTTCCTCCCACCATTTGATACATACCAGGGGTGTAGGTTAATTGGGTGTAAATTGGGCAGCATGGACTCGTGGGCCGAAATGGCCTGTTACCGTGCTGTAATGGCTAAATTTAACGAGGGGGGAACCAAGAACCATAGAACATTACAGCACAGAACTATCATTCTGTCTAGTCCCAACGACTTGCACCCAGTCCAAAGCCCTCCAAACTCCTCCCATCCATGTACCTGCCCAAATTTTTCTTATGTTAAAATTGAGCCTGCATTCACCACTTCAGCTGACAATTCATTCTACACTCCCCTACTCTCTGTGTGAAGATGTTTCCCCTAAACTTTACTCTTTTCACTCTTAACTGACGTCCTCTGGTTTGTATCTTACTGAACCTGAGTATAAAAAGCCAAGTTTCATTTACTCTCTCTATACACCTCATAATTTTGTGTTCCTCTCTATCAAATCTCCCTCATTCTTTGAAGCTCCATGGAATAAAGTCCTAACCTGTTTAATTTTTCCCTGAGTTCCTAAATTCCCGGTAACATCCTAGTAAATCTTTGCACTCTTTCTATCTTTATTAATATCTTTCCTGTAGTTAGGTGACCAAAACTGTACACAGTACTCCAAATTTGGCTTCTCCAATGTCTTATACAACTTTCTATACTCAATACTTTGATTTATGAAGATCGATATGCCTAAACTTCTTTACAACACTATTAATCTGTGACCACTTTCAGGAAATTATGTATCTATTCCCAGGTCCCTCTGTTCTACCGCAATACTCAATGACTACCATTTACCATTTATGTCCTACCTTGGTTTGTCCTTCCAAAATGCAACACCTCATACTTGTCTGCATTACATTCCATCTACCATTTTCAGTCCATTGTTCCAGCTGATCTAAGACCCCTGAAAGCTTTGAAAGCCTTGCTTGCTGTCCACCACACCTCCAATCTTTGTGACATCTGGAAACTTGCTGATCCAATTTACATCATTATCATCCAGATTATTGATATAGATGACAAATAACAATGGTCCCAGCACTGACCCCTCAGGCACACTACTACAGTGCCCTCCATAATGTTTGGGACAAAAACACTTTTAAAATTCCTTTATTTGCTACTGTACTCCACAGTTTTAAATTTGTAATCAAACAATTTGCATGTAATTAAAGTGCACATTCCAGATTTTATTCAAGGTTATTTGTATACATTTTGGTCTGACCATGTAGAAATTACATTTTTTATACATAATCCCCACATTTCAGGACACCATAGCGTTTGGGACATTTGGCTTCACAGGTGTTTGTGACAACTCAGGTATATTTAATTGCTTCATTGGTGTAGGTATAAGAGAGCTAGGCTTGGTTCAAAGCTTTTGATCACCTTTGTAGTCTGTAGTTGCCATTTTTCAACGAGGAACAGAGTTGTACCAATGAAAGTCAAAGAAGCCATTATGGGGCTGAAAAACAAGAATAAAACAGTAAGAGACATCGACCAAACCTTAAGGTTACTAAAGTCAACTGTTTGGAACATCATTAAGAAGAAAGAGCGTGCTGGTGAGGTCAGTAATCGCAAAGGGACTGGCATTACAGAGAAGACCCCCACTGCTGATGACAGAAGAATTCTCATCATAATGAAGAGAAATCCCCAAACATATGTCCAACAGATCAGAAACACTCTTCATGAGGCAGGTATGGATGTGTCAATGACTACTGTCAGACATGTGTTTGGGGATTTTTCTTCATTATGATGAGAATTCTTCTTTCATCGGCAGTGGCGGTCTTCCTCAGAATACTAGTCCCTTTGTAATTACTGAGTTCACCGGTACTGTCTTTTTTCTTAATGGTGTCCCAACTGTTGATTTTGGTAATCCTAAGGTTTAGGTGATGTCTCTTACTGTTTTAAACTTGTTTTCTTCTTTGACATTCATTGGCACATCTCTGATCCTCATTGAAAAATGGCAACTGGACTCCAAAGGAGATCAAAGGCTTTGAAGCAAGCCTAGCTCTATTGTACCTGCACCAATGAAACAATTAAACATACCTGAGTTGTTCCAAACTCCTGTGAAGCCAAATGTCCCAAACATTATCATGCCCTGAAATGAGGGGACTATGTATAAAAAGTGCAGTAATTTCTACATGTTCAAAGCAAAATGTATACAAATAATCTTGAATAACATCTGCAATGTGCACTTTAATTACATGTGAATTATTTGATTACAAATTTTAAACTGTGGAGCACAGGGGCAAATAAAGGGAAAAAAGTGTCTGTGCTAAACATTATGTAGGACACTATAATCACAGGCCTCAGTGTGAGAAGCAATCATCAAATACCACTCTCTGGCTTCTCCCATATAGCCAATGTCGAATCCAATTTACTACCTCACCATGAATTACTTATACCTTGAAGAAGGGCTCAGGCCTGAAACGACATCTCTGAGGGACGCTGCAAGGCCTGCTAAGTTCCTGTGATTTTACTACAGATGCTGTTTCATTCCTGTCCTACATTGACAAGCCAGTATGCACATCGGAGACTTCCTGATAAAGCAAGAGTTTGTGTTGATAATATGGAACATTTTGAATAAAACAATATGATTAGGCAGAGGCAACATGATTTGCAAAAGAAAAATCATGTTTGACGAACCTGCCAGCTAATGTGATCGTTGGAGCTAGTGAATGTGGTGTAGTAAGACGTAGAAGTCTTTCTCGAAGGTTCCACACATTATCTCATTAGAATCGGGTGCTAAAACACCAACTGGGATTGACAAATGAGTATTGGACAGAAGGCAAAGTGGGAGGAATTTGGGATAGAGGATAGGAGGGAGGATAGCAGAGGGGTCTGAGCTTGGGTAGCAGTGAAAGGAGAAGATGTTCTCCTGAGTATTGGAAACTTCTGATCCAGGCCTGTGGGAGTAGAGTAGGTTGGTGTAACGTTGTGTATACTGATGGGAGGATTAGGGGTGGGGGGTCAGAGGCCTTGGCAGGAAAAAAGGAGTCTGGCCCTGAATATTATGGGGACCACCGGATGGGGTGGATCTCAATGGACGGAGCGATCCAACCAGACAGGGAGAACATCATTACCCCACTGAATGGGGTGAACCTCACGACCCCACTGAACTGGGAGACCTGACCCTGGAGGGTGGGGCGGTGATACAGGTATTTTTGGGCTCACCTTTATTTTCAGTATCACTCAAATCACACTGAATGGTTTTAAATTTTATCGTTGCCTTTCTGTGTCCAGGAGAAAGAGCGGGAAGTCAAGAGATTGGCACATAAGATAGTGCAAACAGAGGAAGAATTGACTCATCTGTGGTCTAGGAGCAGTGAGCAGGAAGCCCAGGAGCAGAGGGAGCAGGCCAGAAGATCGTTGGTATCTGAGGTCAGGATGGAGTGTGAACGCATCCAAGCCTTGATTCAGAGGGCAAGAGAACGGGCACTGGGAGAGATCGACAGCCTCCCATCCAATACCCAAGGGTAGGTGCCGTCCTCTGCTATCTCCAATCCTCAGGATAGATAATGCAACAGGACATAAACAGCAAGATTAAATAGAGAAAGAAACTAGACCAGTTGGAAAACCAGAAAATAGTGAACAGAGAAGTGATTGATGTGTTGGGTAATGTCGTCAAGAAGGTGAAGTCCAGGAACAGGAAATGTCTATGATAGGGAGAAAGTTGTCCAGGTAGTTTTTTTTCACAGATACAATTTTTTTTTAAACAAATAGAACAGATAGAGCAAGTTACAGTCACATTTGTGGAGAGAGGAAGAAGTTGTTCTGATAACCCTGTGATTTCAGCTGTTCTAGAACCTGAGAAGTCGTCTCTTCTGACCTCATCCTTCCTCTCCCCTCATCCAATCCCTTCCCACTTCAATCCTTGCACCTCAAATGCCCTCCACCACTTTGACTGTCCCCAGTTTCTTGGTCCCAACTCATTCATCTCCACCTTTGACATTCATCTTCATCCTGGGACCATTCCAGCCCACATGGAACATCTCCTTATACTCCACTCATTTTCTTCAGGTTGTTCATGAAGCTATAGGAACTCCCGTGGCCTTTTGCTGCATTGGAAGGCTCCTTGCATCTGTCCCATTCAAATTTTCCTACCACTCTGATTGAATTGGTGGTGATTTCTACACTGGTACAAAGTTTGAGAAATTGCTGTAAATTTCCAGCCTTTTCTCTTTTCCCATGGACAATATCTAACTCTTCCTTTCTTGACATCTCGATCTCCAAGAGACAGGTAGATGACCAATCCCCATTATAATTCTGACTCCCACAGTGATTTTCATCACCCTACCTACTGTGCAATGTCCAGCCATATCTCAGGTCCCATCTGTGACAATGCTTTCCACCCCAAAGCCTTTTCCCTTTACCACAGCTTTTCCTCCACCACAACCTTGGGTTAACTACTTTCCATTCGTTTGCTTACAATCCCTTTCCTTCCCATCAGAACATGGATAAATCTAGACATACAGTACAGTAACAGGCCCTTCCAGCCCTCGACCTCGTACCACCCAAATTCCCCAATTAACCTACAACCCCCATACATTTTGAAGGGTGGGAGGAAACTGGAGTGCCCAAAGGAAACCCACGCAGACATGAGGAGAATGGACAACCTCTTTACAGATAGCGCTGGATTCGAAACCTGGCTGCTGGTGTGGTAATAGTGTTGCACTAACTGCTACACTAACTGTACCACTCATAAGGATTCCCTTGCTCTCATCTTCTGTCTAACCATCTCTGTATTCAGTGGACCTATCTCCAAATTTGCTGCCACTTCCACGCGAAACATCATCCCCTCTCCTCACAACATTCCATGGGGCCATTCACGGTGTGTTCCTCCTCTCCTCGCATTCTTCCACTCAGCTGCAACACCTTCCCCTTTTCCTCTTCTTTTCCCACCAGTCAAGGACTCCTTGCAGCTGAAGCTATGATTCACTTGGACTTCCAAGGAGTGCACTGTTTGGTGCTCATGATGTAACATTGAATTGAAAGAACCAAAGGCCATCAATATAAAAAGAAATGAAGACTGGGTCACTTAAGGAGATACAGTATACATTGTTAGAGATGTCAGCTCAATGGCTTGGTTGTGACTGAACAGATTTATAGCCAGAACCACCAGGCTGAGAAACAGCTTCTTCCCACAGGCAGTGAGACTGCCGAATGACCAAAGGATATACAGTGCAAACCCTCCGAGACGCCACTATTGATTAATCAATATTTATTTATATATGTATATACTGCATATGTATCGTTTATCTGTATCTATTTTATCTCTGGATGTGCGTCTGTGTGTTTTGCACTGAGGACCGGAGAACGCTGTTTTGTCGGGTTGCACTGTCCAATTGGATGATAATGAACTTGAGAATTCCAAAAGGAGCTGTAGAGGTCAGTGAATTGGAGCATCACCAACTCGGAGAGAATGTTTGGAGGTTCTACTCTCTTGCTTGCAGTATGCTTGCATATGTCTGACTCGAGACCCAAGCATGGAGAATCTTGAGGACCAAGATAAGTGAATGGACTCAAGAACGTGTTCCCTTCTCTCCTGTTTCTGGAATGATCTGATGTTGGTCCCGGCATGGAGCTGCAGCCAAAGTAACCAACGCTGCAGTTGTATTCAATATTTGTGAAGCATCTTGAATTTGCAAATCCAGATCTATGATACCATGACACCATAAGGCAGAAATAGGCCTTTCAATCCATCAAGTCTAACCTGCCATTCAATCATGAGCTGATCCTTTTTCCCACTCAGCCCCATTGTTCTGTAACTTTTGATGCCTTGGCTAATCAAGAACCTATCAATTTCTGCCTTGAATACACCCAATGACTTGGCGTCCACAACCGCCTGTGGCAATACGTTCCACAGATTCACCACCCTCTAGCTAAACAAAATCCTCCGCAACTCTGTTCTAAGTGGACACCCTTCAATCCTGAGGTTGTGCCCTCTCCCACTGTGGGAAGCAACCTTTCGACGTCTACTCTGTCTACATCTTTCAACATTCCAAATGTTACAATGTGACCCCCTCCACCATTCTCCTAAATTTCTACAAGGATAAACCAAGAGCTGTCAAAGACTCTTCATTTGATCACCCTTCCATCCCCAGAATCATCCTTGTGAACCTCCTCTGAACCCGCTCTGTTAGCACATCTTTTCTTGAATGAGCCCAAAACTGCTCACAATACTTTGTGAGGTCTCACATATAAAGTCTCAACATCATACCTCTAGTCTTAAATTCTATATCTCAAGCATCTTAATTTTATTATTCATCCTTCAGTTCTTGGTTGGATTTTGGCTCCATTATTTTCTTGATCCCAGACTTGCTTTCAAAAACCTTGCCCCAACCAAGCCAAATAAAAATGGCCAAAAACAAATTTCTACCCTTCTTCTATTGAGGGGAGTGCACTTGAAGGAAAGTCTGCTCTGTTTAATAGAAATGCCTGCTACTTTGCAGAAGGCCATCACAGATGACACTGGAGGAAGCTCTTCGCACGCTGCGTAGAGTTGGTGAGGATATTCACCAACTTGTTACAGACCTGCATCAGGAACTGGAGACCCAGTGGCAGGAAAGTCATTATCCTCGGAGGCACCAGGTACCGGATGTGTTGTAGATTTTGCCTGTGCCTAATATAAAGTAGATCATTTTTCTGTGTTTTTGTTCAATAAGAGATCATTTTTACAGCCTGAGTGTGTGCTTAAAAGGGGGAGGGGTGTAAAAATGATCTCTTATTGAACAAAAACGCAGAAATGCTGAAGGAACTCAGCAGGTCATGCAGTGTTTATAAGAGGCAAAGATGTATAACTGTTTCATGCCTGAGCCCTTCAAAGTATGAGCAAAAAGCAGGCAGGTACCTGAACTAAAAGAACAGGGCAACAGTCAAAAGTTTTTAATTGGATTTAGAGAGGAGGCCAGAGAGAGGAAAGGAGAGGATTGATTGGAATTGGGGGTGGGGGGAGGGGGTTGTTCGGTGAATGCAGAGCTGGGGTAAAGGAGACAGTGGGAAAAGTGAAGAGAGTGTTACGAGCCCAGAGGACCCCAAAACCTAGTAGCAATAGATATTCACCAAGACAAATGGTTACTTAAACAAAAGTTGCTTTTAATTATCTTTAAACATGAAAACAGAATTACACTAACTTATAACTATTAACTGACTTTACCTAACTTAACCCCCTTCTAATTCTAAACGTACGTGTATGTAATGTGTGTGTAAGTTCAGAAAAGTTCTTTGGTTCACAGTCCAATCTCACTTCTCATTCCTCCAAGTTCACTGGTTGCAGGCAATTCCTATACTGTGCACAGAATTTAACATTTATCACGTTCACCAGACTTTGGTGCTCGAAAGGTAAATGGTTATCGACCAGGAAGGTTCTTGATGGTTTTCAGAGAGAGATGTGTGTTCCAGAACATCCACAACTGAGATAATTCCATCAGTCACCTCAGTATCTTGCTGACGAAACTTGCCCCATCAGGGTTCTCCAGGTAATAACCTCTTTCTTTCAGGTCACCAAAGAGTTCCTTTCTATTTCTCTTATTCCAAGTGAAAAATTAGACAGCCAGTCCTCTCCTCTTGCATGAATCACAAGGGCTTTGACCAGGGTGTCTTCCAAAAGCTTGCCAGTTTGTCCTGTTTCAGTCCCAGCCACTTCTGCTGGCTGACATTGTCAAATGATCTCTGCTTCTCTCTCACTCATTGAGACTGAGAGAAAGCTTGTTTGACTCTCTCTGCTTGCAAAATCACATGACCCTCTTCCAACAGCAAAACTCTCCTGCAGACAACAGTGGCTCCTGCCTGCTCTTTCATCTGTTGCCTTGATAAACAATAATCCATTAGTGATGTCTCTGGAGCACTCTTCAAAGCATTTGCAAAAAGGTGTGAGAAGCCACTATGTCTCCAGTATTTCAAATGAGATCTGTTTTAAAGTGTTTGCATGTGACCTACTCTAACAAACCCTTCCCAATTTATCTCCCAGAAATGGTGGGTGGGGCGGGGGCTAACGGAAACAAGTTCCTCCAGCATTTCTGTATATTTACTACAATCAGTGTCTGCTGTTTGGGACACTTTATTCAGTTGTGCATTAATTGTACATTCAACCTGAAAAGGTATGTGTTATAGTGAACAACTGGTATGAATTTAATACAATTGCTCAGTGGTCTGAAGCACAGTGTCTGCAGACTGTCGTGTTTTGCTCTTATTGAACACCTCATCATGAAGAGAACTTCCTAACTGCTAACAGAAACATCATGATTCAAAGAGGGCAATATTAATAGCAGTTTTACACATACACAGAAGAAATCCTCAATGGGATTTTTACAAACACAAAATAAATCTGCAATTTAAAGGATTTGGAAAAGTAATTGCTGGATTGAATGTATTTTTGTAGAAAAGGCTTGCATTGAAACAGTGTTAATGATAAGACAAATACTGTATAACATTTTAAAACTTAATCCTAGACATACATCATGCTCAGTCTCTCCGGCCCACACTGCTCAAAAACACCAATTACCCTTCAGTTTTTGTAAGTTGGGAGAAAACTGGAGCACCTGGAGGAAACCCACGCAGGTCTTGGGGAGAACACACAAACTCCTTACAGACAGCGCTAGATTCACACCTGGGTTGGTGGTGCCGTAATAGTGTTGCTCTAACCACTACGTTATCTGTATGCTTTAAGGATTATTATTGTCCAGGGTGTGGTGTCATCTTCAATGCAAATCTCATTAGTTCTGTTAATCCATTAATTGTGCATGTTAATACAGTACTCTCTTTTTCATTGTGGAACTTGCTGTTCCATTGCAACCTACAGTAAAAGGCCCCTCCATAGGTTCTGATCATTTCAGTTACTTTGTGCAATGTTGTCCTGCGCTTCTTACAGCCATGAAGCCCTTGCAGAATCAGCTTTTTGCCCTTTGTAGAACTGGGGACGGCACAGTTAGCGTAGCAGTTCGCATAAAACGATTACACCATCAGTGGCCCAGATTTGAATCTGGCTCTTCTGTAAGGAGTTTGTAAGTTCTCCCTGTGTCTGCATGGGTTTCCTCTGGGTGCTCTAGTTTCCACCCATCCTCCAAAACCTATGGGGATTGTAGGTTAATTGGGGTATTCGGGCAGTACGGTCTCGTGGGCTGGAAAGGTCAATTCAACTAATTCTGGTGAGCTGAGGGTGATGGAGAATTCCAAACCATGCTCTATGGCCAACCAAAGGTTGGAAATTAAGGGTTCAATAAAATTGATAGGTGGATAAGGAATAAGGTAGGGAGCTGAAAAGAAGGACCGCAAAGGAGGTAATCTCTGGATTAGTTCCTGTGCCATATAATAGTGAGGGCAAGAATAGAATCAGGTGGAGGTTGAATGCGTGGCTAAAGGGATAGAGTAGGGGCCAGGGATTCCTTCTTGGATCACTGGGACCTATTCTGTGGGGGAGGTGGGACCTATACCGAACGGATGGGTTGCATCTGAATCCCAGAGGGACCAGGATCCTGGTGGGGGCGTTTGCTAGGGCTGCTAAGGGGGCTTTAAGCTAATATGGTTGGGGGAAGGGGTCCATGTAAGGGAGGCCAGCAGAGAGAGGTTTTGTCAGCAAAGAGAAAAGGCTTGTAGACAAAATTTGGGGGCAGAAAGGCAGTTGATAGAGGAGGAAAGAGATCGGTGCTATGATGGAGGAAGGATGATGGTAACAAATAATAGTGTGGACAGTAAAGAGGGGGATAGGCAGAAGGTAAGATATGGTAAATCTCTGAAATGCATTTACTTCAGTGCTAGGAGTATTGTAAGGAAGATGGACTAGCATGGTGGCAGTTCGTGAGATGTGGTTGCAGGAGGGATGTGACTGGCAGCTAAATATTCTGGAATTTTGCTGCTTTAGGTGTGATAGAATTGGAGGGGTGGGGGGGTGTGTGGCATTACTTGTCAGAGAAAATATTACAGCAGTGCTGAGGCATGATAGATTGGAGGGCTCGTCAAGGGAGGTGGTATGTGTGGAATTAACAAATAGGAAAAGTGAAGTTACAATTATAGGGGTGTATTGACAGTGATTTTTCAACAGTCACTGGAGGAAGGTGTGGTGCCACGGGATTGGTGTGTTGCAAACGTGGTTCCTCTGTTTAAAAAGAACTCCAGGTGTAGGCCCAGCAATTATTGGCCAGTATGTTTGACATCGGTGGTGGGTAAACTAATGGAAAGTATTCTTAGAGATAATATGTATAAGTATCTAGAGGGGCAAGAGACACCCAACATGGGTTTGTGAGGGGAAGGTCATGTTTGACACATCTTTTTTGAATTTTTTGAGGAAGTGACTAAAAAGGTTGATGAAGGTAGAGCAGTAGACATGATCTATTTGGATTTCAGTAAGGCTTTCGATAGGTTCGAGATGTAAGATTGGTTAAGGAAGGTTCAGGCACTAGGGATTAATATTGAGATAGTCAGATGGGTTCAACAGTGGCTAGAAGATAGGCACCAGAGAGTCATAGTGGACAACTGTCTGTCAGGATGGAGGCCGGTGAAGGGCGGTGTGCCTCAGGGATCGGTGTTGGGTCCCTTGTTGTTCATCATTTACATTAATGATTTGGATAATGGAGTGGTAAATTGAGTGAGTAAATATGCAGATGATACAAAAATAGGGGGAGTTGTGGATAGTGAGGAGGGTTTTTGGGAACTACAGAAGGATTTGGACGCTCAGAAGAGTGGGCTGAAAGGTGGCAGATGGAGTTTAATGTAGATAAGTGTGAAGTGTTTCATTTTGGGAAGAATAATCAAAACAGGACACATGCAGTGAAGGGGAGGGCATTGAGGATGCAGAGGAACAGAGATCTTGGAATAACGGTTCATCATTCTTTGAAAGTGGATTCTCATGTAGATAGGGTGGTGAAGAAGGCTTTTGGTATGCTGGCCTTTATAAATCATAGCATAGAATATAGGAGCTGGGAGGTGATGTTGAGACTGTTCAAGGCATTGGTAAGGCCAAGTTTGGAATATTGTGTGCAGTTCTGGTCGCCAAATTATAGGAAGGATATCAATAAGAGAAGATTTACTAAAATGTTGCTTGGATGGCAGTATCTAGAATACAGTGAAAGATTGAGTAGATTGGGTCTTTATTCATTGGAACGTAGAAGGTTGAAGGGGGATTTGATAGAGGTATATAAAATTATGAGGGGGATAGATAGAGTAGATGTGAATAGGCTCTTCCCTTGAGGGGAGGTGAGATTGGAACGAGGGGTCATAAGTTAAGGTTTAGAAGTAACATAAGAGGAAGCTTCTTCACTCAGAGTGGTGGCTGAATGGAAAAACCTTCCAGAAGAGGTGGTTGCAGCAGGGTCAATTTTGTCATTTAAAAGGAGGTTGGATGGTTATGGACAGGGAGCAGGTTGGTGATTCACTTAAATCAGTGTGGACTAGAAGAGCCAATATGGCCTGTTTCCTTACTGTAATTGTTATATGGTAATATGATACAAGTAAAGAAATAGGCAAGGGAGGTTGAAGTTCAGAGAATGCCCATGGTGGGGAAATTGGGTGAGATGATAATGGTCTGAAGGGGAAATGGGGAGGTGGGACCTGTACAACTCTTGTTAGTCATCCAGCACAGATCCTGAGACATGGGTCCGAACATATTTGCAATGAATCCACGATGAATATGAATGAGTTTGCTCATTTCCTTTGCCTCACCTTCACTCAGGCACATTCTGCTGCACTTGAATTAAGCAGAGACCAAGCAAGGATGAAAACCCAATCCAGACCCTGCTCTACCTTTGTAATTTCTCATCCGAAAGGAAAACCATGTTTGACGTGCAAATTTAACTTAAGTGCGGCCAAGACAATTGGCTATTTGGCCACAGTAGTGGAGCAAAGAAAATCCTGGATGTGGAAGAGATGAGGAGATCAGAGGATTATGGGGCAAGAGTTAGAGATACAGAGGGGCAAACCCATGGGTGCATTTGAAAACAATGATGGAAGGATTTACATCAAATCATTCAAAAACTATTGGTATGCTACTGTGCTTTAACAAATTAATTAAAACAACAATTGTTTTCAGCATTTGATAGCCCAGCCAAGGGAACTTGTATTTCTGCCTAAAGATGCAGAGCAAACTTTCTGATCTGAAATACAGAAAAGCTAATAACATGTCAAAAGCACTGAGACTATCATAGCAAGTGGTCCCAAGGAGACACACCATGAGGCTATCAATGCTAGAATCTGCGAAGAAAGAAAACAATATGCCGGAGGACTCGGTGGGTTGAGCCCATCGATTGATGTTTTGGGTCAGAAACCTTCAAGACAAGACCACTCTTATTCTCCCACTGATGCTGCTCGATCTGCTGAGTTCCTCCAGAGTACTGTCCTTTGCTCTGAGGTCCCAATGACGACAGTCCCTGGGCAATAGGGCGGGTATTTAGTACCTTCAGTAGTAGTTCTGTAACATTGTTGCACGACCCATCAACTCTCCCATTTATTTGCAAATCCAATTTTTTTTTGCGGTTTTTAGGAACGAGAGGTTAAACAACAGCAAGGAGAATGTTTTTCACGAGAGGAAGGAAAGGCTCTGGCTGCTTTTGAAGACAGGTTGATCCAGGTAATTCTATCCATTCGCTATCTCTGGGTTATTCCTCAATTTCATGAGTGATAATGGTATTTTGAGAAAGAGTAGATTGTTACTTTAAACACCGTCGCACAAAGAACTCCTGTGATTGGCCTGAGTTCTTGAAAGAAAAGAAAGCTTGCATTTATATAATATCTTTCATGATCTCACAATATCTTGGTTCTTTTTGCAAAGTAGTCAGTGTTGTAATGTAGAAGTAGTGGCAGCCATCATCAATTGCTTTATTTGTCCCAGGCTCAAGTTCATCAGGATTCTCTTCTTTGTTTTAACACCCACCTGAGAGGTTTAACCTCTCACCTGAAAGGCCGCACTTTCAAAGAGTGAAGCACATTTATTGGACTTGTGCATGTCTGTGTTGTGGAGCTTGATCCCGTGGCCTGCTTATTCATGTTTACTTGGTGCTGGCATTGGTGTAATGTCTTAAATTCTGTTTCTGCCCCAAAATCTAATGTTTTAATTTCAATAGAGCAGTTCACGAGCAAATGGCGGGGTAGACTCGAGGGGGTGAATAACCTAGTTCTGCTCCTATGTCTTATGGTCTTGTAATTCTGTCAAGGTGCTGGAGTTGTTGGCCATTGAAACCAGTCAAATCCATCTCGTGGTTTGCCCCATGAGAGTCTTCCATGATAACCAAGGGAATGAGACATGCTGTGCTCTAATTCAGAAGCCCAAAACAAGAATCAGGACCACCAATTTTAGTTGGGGGAGGGGTAGGAAGGATTAGCAGTGAGGATGGATATCTTAAAGCTTATTATTATAGAAACATAGAAATCCTACAGCACAATACAGGCCCTTCAGCCAACAAAGTTGTGCCAAACATGTCCGTATCTTAGGGTTTCCCATAGCCTTCCATTTTTCCAAGCTCCACGTACCTATCCAAAAGACCCTATCGTAGCATCCTCCATCACTGTTGCCAGCGGCCCATTCCACACACCCACCACTCTCTGCACAAAAAACTTACCCCTGACATCTCCTCTGTGCCTACTCCGCAGCACTTTAAACCCATGTCTTCTTGTGGCCACCATTTCAGCCCTGGGAAAAGCCTCTTACTATTTACAATCTATGCCTCTCATCATCTTAAGCACCTCTATCAGGTCACCTCTCATCCTCTGCTGTTCCAAGGAGAAAAGGCCAAGTTCATTCAACCTGCTTTCATAAGGCATGCTCCCTAAACCAGGCAACATCCTTGTAAATCTCCTCTGGATCTTTTCTACGGCTTCTACATCCTTCTGATAGTGAGGGGACCAGAAATGAGCACATTACTCCAAGAGGGGTCTGACCAGGGTCCTATATAGTTGCAATATGATTTCTTGGCTCCTAAATTCAAATCCACAATTAATGAAGGCCAATACACCATATGCCTTCTTAACCATGGAATCAACCTGCACAGCTGCTTTGAGCATCCTATGGACTCAGACCCCAAGATCCCTCTGATCCTCCACATTGCCAGTAGTCTTACCATTAATACTCTATGTTCTCCCATCATATTTGACCTACCAAAATGAACCACTTCACACTTACCTGGCTTGAACTCCATCTGCCACTTCTCACCCCGGTTTTGCATCCTATCAATGTCCCGCTGTAATCTCTGATAGCTCTCCACACTGTCCACAACACCCCTAACCTTTGTGTCACCCGCAAAATTACTAACCTATCCCTCCATCTGCCACATCTCAGCCCAGTTTTGCATCCTATTAATGTCCCGCTGTAACCTCTGACAGCTCTCCACACTGTCCACAACACCCCTAACCTTTGTGTCACCCGCAAAATTACTAACCTATCCCTCCATCTGCCACATCTCAGCCCAGTTTTGCATCCTATTAATGTCCCGCTGTAACCTCTGACAGGCCTCCACACTATCCATAACACCCCAACTTTTGTATCATCTGCAAACTTACTAACCCACCCCTCCACTTCCTCATCCAAGTCATTTATAAACATCACGAGGAGTAAGGGTCCCAGAACAGATCCCTGAGGAACATCACTAGTCACTGACCTCCATGCAGAATATGACCCATCTACAACCACTCTTTGCCTTCTGTGGGCAAGACAGTTCTGGATCCACAAAGCAATGTCCCCTTGGATCCCATGCCTCCTTACTTTCTCAATAAGCCTTGCATGGGGAACCTTATCAAATGTCTTGCTGAAATCCATATACATTACATCTACTGCTCTTCCTTCATCAACGTGTTTAGTCACATCCCCAAAAAATTCAAACAGGTTCGAAAGGCACAACCTGCCCTTGACAAACCCATGTTGACTATTCCTAATCATATTACACCTTTCCAGATGTTCATAAACCCTGCCTCTCCATCAACATCAACCATTGAAGTAAGACTCACTGGGTAATCTCTACTCCCTTTCTTGAATAAAGGAACATCCACAACCCTCTAGAACCTCTCCTGTCCCCATTGATGATTCAAAGATCATCGCCGGAGGTTCAGCAACCTCCTCCCTCACCTCCCACATTAGCCTGGGGTACATCTCATCTGGTCCCGGCAACTTATCCAACTTGATGTGTTCCATAAGCTCCAGCACAACATCTACAGGCTCAAGCTTTTAATTCTGCTGCGAGTCATTACTACCATCACCAAGATCCTTTTCCATAGAGAATACTGAAGTATTCATTAAGTAGCTCTGCGATTTCCTCCGGTTCCATACACACTTTCCACGACCACACTTGTTAGCTCCTATTCTTTCACAAATTATCCTCTGGCTCTTCATATACTTGAAGAATGCCTTGGGGTTTTCCTTAATCCTGCCCACCAAGGCCTTCTCATGGCCCTTCCGGCTCTCCTAATTTCCTTTTAAAGCTGCTTCCTGTAGGCCTTATAATTCTCGATCTTTAACATTACCCAGCTCTCTGCACCTTTTGTAAGCTTTTCTTCTTGACTAGATTTTTTACAGCCCTTGTACACCACAGTTCTCTCCCCTACCATAACATCCCTGTCTCAATGGATTGCAGAGATCCACACAAATATCCCCTCAACATTCACCTCATTTCTCCGTACATTTCCCTGAGAACATCTGTTCCCAATTTAAGTTTCCAATTTCCTGCCTGATTGCCTCATAATTCCCCTTACTCTAATTAAACGCTTTTCTAACTCATCTGTTCCTATCTCTCTCCAATGCTATTGTAAAGGAGATAAAATTATGTCTCCAAAATGCTCTTCACTGAGAGATCTGGCACCTGACCAAGTTCATTTCCCAATACCAAACAAGTACAGCAGGGGTGGTCAACCTTTTAATTTTTTATTTAGACGTACAGCACAGTAACAGGCCATTTCATCCCACGAGTAGGTACCAGGGGTGTAGGTTAATTGGGTGGCATGGATTCTTGGGCTGAAATGGCCTGCATCATGCTGTATTTCTAAATTAAAAATTAAAAGGTTGGCCACCCCTGAAGTACAGTATCTCCTCTTGTAGGCCTATCTACATATTGTGTCAAGAAACCTTCCCAAACACACCTAACAATCTCCACCCCATCTAAACTCCTTGCTCTAGGGAGATGCCAAATGATATTTTGGAAATAAAAATCTCCCATCACGACAACTGTTATTACTACACCTTTCCAGGATCTGTGTCCTTATCTGCTCCTCGATATCCCTGTTCGTATTGGGCGGCCTATAAAAAAACACCCAGTAAAGTTATTGACCCCCTTCCTATTCCTAACCTCCACCCCACAGAGACTCTGGAGACAGTCCCTCCATGACGACCACCTTTTCTGCAGCTGTGACATTATCTCTGATCAACAGTACCACGCCCCCAGCTCTTTTGCCTCCCTCCCTGTCTTTTCTGAAACATAAAAAACTCGGCACGAAGCATCCAAGTATCTGTAATGACCACCACATCATAGCTCTAAAAACTCTAAGCTCATCTGCTTTGTTCACAACACTCCTTGTGTTAAAATAGACATATCTCAAACCATCCATCTAAGTGCATCTAAGCCTATCCTCCCTCATTCGCTATCTCCAAGCTTTCTCTATTTGTGAGCCAACCGCTTCTTGCCCAATTTCTTCAGTTTGGCTCCCACCCCCAACAATTCTAGTTTAAAATCTCCCCAGTAGCCTTAGTAAACCTCCCTGCCAGGATATTGGTCCCCCTGGGATCCAAGTGCAACCTATACTTTTTGTACAGGTCCCACCTGCCCCAAAAGAAGTCCCAATAATCCAGAAATCTGAATCTTTGGCTCCTGCTCCAATCCCTCAACCACACATTTATCCTCCATCTCATTGTATTCCTATACTCACTGTCTCTTGGTAAAGGCAGTAATCCCAAGAATACTACTTTTGCTCTTGTGCTTTTCAACTTCCTTCCTAACTCCCTGTAGTTTTTTTCAGGACCCTTTCATTTTCCTATCTCTGTCATTGGTACCAATAAGTACCATGACATCTGGCTGTTCTCCCTCCCACTGCAGGGTATTTTGGGATGTGATCTGAAACATCCCAGATCCTGGCACTTGAAAGGAATGAGTTTCATTCCTGCATCCACAGAATCGCCTGTCTGAACCCCTAACAATAGAGTCCCCTATCCCTACTGCGTTCCTCTTCTTTTTGCTACCCATCTGAGCCACAGGGCCAGACTCTGTGCCAGAGGCGTGGCCACAGTTGCTTCCCCATGTCGGGGGTCACCACACCACTGACCTGGTGAAGGCCACGGGGTTACCACACCACTGACCTGGTGAAGGCCACGGGGTTACCACACCACTGACCTGGGGAAGGCCACGGGGTTATCACATCACCGTCTTGGGGAAGGCCACGGGGTTACCACACCACCAGCTCGGGGAAGGCCATGGGGTTACACCACCAACCTAGGGAAGGCCACAGAGTTACCACACCACCGACTCGGAGAAGGCCGTGGGGTCACCACACCACCGACACGGGGAAGGCCATGGAGTCACCACATCACCGACCCGGGGAAGGCTACGGGGTCACCACACCACCGACCCGGGGAAGGCCTCAGGATTACTGCGCCACAGACCCATGGAAAGCCGCAGCATTGTCACACTCCAACCCAGGGAAAGCCACAACTGCACCACTGATCCGGACCCAGATAAACACCACAACTGAAAAAAAAAACATTTATTTCTACGTAGTCTCAACTCCCATTCACCATGAAGGTTAAGGGTGATTTCGGAATGTATTTTAATGATCTGGACCTATATTTTTTTAATTTAGAGGTACAGCACAGTAACAGGTCGTTCCAGCCCACAAGTCCAGTTGACCAAAAATCCAACAAAACCATGTTTTGCAGGATGTGAGGAAACTGGAGGAAACCAACGTACAAATTCCTTGCAGTTCACTGGGGTAGTAATAGGAAGCATGAATAAAAATTAGCAGATTACACAAAAATTAAATGTATTTGACAATGAGGTTGAAGCTATAGATTGCAGAAAGATGTAGATGTTCTGGTTAGTTGGGTGGTGACAAAAAGTGAGAGAATGTACAAGATAAATAGGAAGGTACTGAATAGTGTGGAAGAACAGGTTGTAGGTTGTATGTTCTCCAATCCTTAAAGGTAGCAGTAAAAAAGTAAAGGAAACCTTACTGGGGAACAGCTTGGTAAAGGTGGGGTCATCTGGAACTCAACCAGACCAGTTGGGGGGGGGGGTGGGGGGGAATGGTATGGGGTGTGCTGTAGAGGCAGAAGCCCTCAATACAGTCAAACAGTATTCGGATGAAGAATCGTGACTTACCATATCTTGTGATATGGTGTGAAAGTAACAACCTGTGTCTCAACATGGACAAGGCAAAAAAGGTGATCGTGGACTTCAGGAGGGCCAGGAATGACCACCCTCCTCTACACATCAATAACTCTGTGGTGGAGAGTACCAAGTACATTGGAGTTTACTTAACTATTGACCTATCGTGGACACAGAACATCTCCTCTCTTGTCAGGAAGGTGCAACAGACAAAATGGACAAGGCTACCAGCCACCATATGTCAACCTTCTGCAGGAACACTATTGAGAGTGTCCTGGGTGACTGCATCATCATGTGGTAGGGGTTGCTGTAGAGAAATGGATTGGAAGTCAATCCACAGGATCATAAGAGTGGCAGAGAGGATCACTGGAGTCTCCTACCCCTTCCCATCCACATAATCAACTGGAATTGTTGTCTGTTGAGGGTGCGCAAAATCATTGAGGACCCCTTCCACCCAGCACACAGGATCTTTCAGCTGCTCCCATCATGGAAGAGATACAGGAGTATCAGATCCAGCACCACCAGGCTGAGGAGCAGCTTCTTCCCACGGGCAGTGAGAATGCTGAACGAGCAAAGGATCTGCTCACATCCACCATATTTATAAAAATATATATATATATATGAACACTTGTCCTGCATATGTATTGTTTGTATTTGTTTTGTGCCTGGTTGTGTGTCCTGTGTGTTTTGCACCGAGGACTGGAGAATATTGTTTCGTTGAGATCTACTTGTGCAATCAAATGACAATAAACCTCACTTACAGGACCTGGGGTGGACTATGGGATACAGTTGGATAACTGCTAACAATATCGATTAGCCTCTACCAAAAAAATTGCAAGGTATTAAGGAAAATATTATTAGTTGCAGTAACTCTTTTGTCTCACTCACCCTGGTCAGTTGGTCTCCTGACACTCAAGGGAATTATTTTCTGACCCAGCAATAGGCACATCATGTACAGCATCCCGCTTCATCCGTTGCACCTTCCTGACAGGAGAGGAGATGTTCTGTATCCACGATAGGTCAGTAGTTAAGTAAACTCCAATGAACTTGGTACTCTCCACTATAGAGTTATTGACGGGTAGAGGAGGGTGGTCATTCCTGGCCCTCCTGAAGTCCACGATCATCTCCTTTGTCTTGTCCATGTTTTAGACTCAGGTTATTACTTTCACACCATATCACAAGATATGGTAAGTCATGATAGATGTGAGCACATGCTGTGATGCCGGACATGCTGCTGGACTGAGCCATCACAGTTTGGAATAGTGTAAACAGTTCCTGTGTTGTCCATTATACAGAATCACACTGAGGCCTGCAGGTTGCAGAGTTCACTGGTGCAGGACTCGAGGAGTGAAGGGGGGCACACACCACAGCAGCAGCTTCTGGAGGAGTCCGCTGAGTCACAAATAGTCCAGAGCAAAATGGCCCATTGGAAGGATGAGACTATCTGCAAGCTTGCTCAGAAGTTTGATGAAGACTTTAATGAAATTGAAAAGTAAGTGACTTCCACTTCACTTTAAATGTGGGTAAAAAAGTTTTACACAAAGAGGGGCAAAGTGTTAGTTTCCTGTTATGTCTGGATTGATATTTTGTTTAAATACAGTAAATTCCCCATTATCCAAAATTCAAGCAACCAGCAGAAAATAATAATAATTAAATAATGAAAATTTAAATAAAAGTTTAATAAAAATCAATAAAAGATTTGGGGGGAAAAAGTTTAACACTAGAAAAGGGAATGTTCTTTGAAGTAATGCATAAACCTTTGGTGAAGGTGGGAGCCAATATTCAGCCGGTGGAGGGCCTTGGTTGGGCTTTGCTCATAGCAGCTGTTTGAATAAAATGGCATCTCCCAGGATGAAGAGCTGATTGATGCAACTCGCATTTGGCTGCCTGCTTAATAAGAGGCTCGCTCCCTGTTTAGTAAGTCTTTATTAGTATATTAGTTAGGCTTTGGGGAGGAGGGGGTTAATTATCTATAATGTTTGTCTTTTGGTGCAGACAACGTGCTCTTGTCTGTTTGTCCCTTGCTCCTTTTTTTTTTAAGTACCTGGGGTTTTTCAGTTTGTCATAAGGGTCGTTGACCTCACCAGTATTTGTCTTTTTTGTATAATTTATATAACTTTATCCTTGCTTGTATTGGGGCATGGGGGGGGGGGGGGGGTAGAGAGGGAAAAATGGACTCTATACATTGTACATAAGAGTTGAAAGAAAGGATATTGTCTGAATATATATGAGTCTTTGAAAACCAAAAATAAAATCTTCCAAAAAAAAACAGAATGGATGTCCTTGGGGACTTGATGAGAGCACAATAGGTCAAGATTGTGCAGATTGTCAAAGTCATTGGTTTTTAGCAAGGGTCTAAAGAGGAAAGGAAGGGAAAATTTTGGGGGTGGAGTAGAGGGAGTTCAAGCAGACATGGCTTCAAATGGGAATAATGAGAAACCCTCAGGAGGCAGGAAATGGATGAGTGCAGATATAATTAAGGTTATTGGATGGAAAAGATTTGAAAGATACAGTTGATGGCAAAATTGTAGTGAAATTTTGAAAATAACAATGGGCATTTAAAAATCAAAGCCTTGTTTAAGTTCGAGTCAGATCCGTATAAAAGATGGATTTAGCAGCAGATGAGTTAGACATTGATAGAAACAGTTTAGATATGTGAGCAGACCTGAGAGGTCAAGTTGCACGAAGGTCATGGATGTGGGTTCTGTCCCACATCTTGAGATCATGGAAACAAAGTACTGGAACATTTAGCAGGTGTGGACAGAGAGAATACAGGTTTGTCTTAAAATGCAAGACTATTGATTTGGGGATACTCGCACAGCAAACCTGGCGAGAGACAGTCCCCTTGTCCTATTCCTGTCCCTGTGATTTAAAAGTGAAGATTTTCTCTTTTGCTTTTCAATCAGAAATCTTAATACTAATTCCCTTTCCTCAGATTCTCCTTGACCTGCTCTGATTCCAACATGTTGTTTTTATTTCAGATTTCCAGGTTTTGAATTAATGGCTACTGCTGGATCCCAATAAACCTTTCCTTTGGCCTGTGTCTCAGATTATAGGTGCCATGAATTGTACAAATGAGAAAATGATATTAATGAATATACACTCATGTGGAAAGATGGAGAACAGTTTCAACACATTTGCTGTGTAATGCTGATGTCATCTTTCTGGAAAGTTGTGTGAATCTTTGATGCATGGAAAGGCACTCTCAGAGATACATCAGAACCCGTCCTGTCCGTGAGCCTGTGTCAAGTCACAATTTAGCAGGTTGCCAGTTAACCAGAAGGTGACTGTGATATAACTTGTCAAAAGAATTCAGTATGAAAAATCACATGTTGCTAGTAATATTTTATTCCCATCATGTCCTTTGGTACATTAGATGCTTGGTAAAACAGATCTTTCAATGGAAGACTTCCTCCCTAGTGTGCCAGTTGAAGGGAATGAACTTTGGCATAGGAAATTCCTTCAAAAAATGGAACACCAACAACCCGGGTTTGAATCCACCACTATCTGTGAGGAGTTTGTATGTTCTCCTGTGACTGCATAGGTTTTCCCTGGGTGCTCCAGTTTCCTCTCACTCTCCAAAACATATGGAGGGTTTGTGGATTAATTGGGCAGCATTGGCTCACGGGCCAGAAGGGCCTGTTACCGTGCTACCGTATGTCTAAATTAAACGAACAAAATCCAAGTAATTAAGAACAGTAGCTTGACCTGTGTCTTTGAGTTGGAACGCAACTGTCAATACATTTAGTTCTGTGGGTCACACTCATCAAATCAGTTTCCTTCACTATAGGGATTTCTTGAAGAATAGAAGTAAATATCGACAGAAGACTGAAAGACTGGAAAATGAAATGCACCAACTATTATCGGTAAATTTTGATTTAATTAATTTGCCAGCGGTGATAAGAGGAGAGCTGGATGGGTAATGTCCCAGCTTTACCATCCCAACTCACCAGCTTCTAATCAGTAAGGTCCTGTGGCGCAGTGATCACTGGTTCAGCCATGCCTGCTAGCTGAATTGACTCTCAAAACAGTCAACATACTTGAGTGTCACATTCAAAAATAATTATAAACTATTATGCACATTTAAAATGATTAAAACAATTGAATGCATTGGCTAAATTTTATAAATGACTTAGATGAAAAAATAGGTGAGTTATTAAGTTTGAAGAAGAAACTAAGATCAGTAGAGTTGTGGACAGTCTACAGTCAAAGAATTCAACAGGATATAGATCAGTTATAATTAAGGGCAGGGAAATGGCAGATTGAGTTTAAAAATGGACAAGTGGCAGGTCTCTTAAAAGCATTGAGGTGCAGAGGGATCTAAGAGTTCCAGTCCACTGATAATTGAAAGTGGCCACACAATTGGATAAGGTGGTAAAGTATAACAAACATGTTAGAGAAAGTCAGCAGGTCGAGTAGCATCCATAGGCTTTGTGAAGGTTAGGTCATACCTCACGAGCCGAATTTACTTTTTTGAGAAAAAAAAGTAATTGAGTTATTGATGAAGGGTAGATGTGGTGTATATGGATTTGACAAAGTTTCCCATGGGAGACTTGTTCAGAAAGTCATGAGGCATGGGATCCATGGAACCTTGGGTGTATGGATTCAGAATTGCCTTGCCTCTAGAAAGCAGAGGGTAGTAGTAGATGAAACGTATTCTGCATGGAAATCAGTGATTACTGGAGCTCTGCAGAGATCTGTTCTAGGACCCCTGTTATTTGTGACTTTTATAAATGACCTATATGAAGTAGAGGGGTGGGTCAGAAATTTTGTAGAGGACACCAAGCTTGGAGAGGTTGTGGATAGTGTACAAAATTGTCAGATTACAACAGGATATAGACAGGATGTAGAAAGAAAGGTCAAACTTGAAAGTTGAGTATGTGATTAATAGCAAGATTCTTAACAGTGTGGATGAACAAAGGGACCTTGGGGTCCAAATCAATAGCTCTCTCAAGGTTGCCACACAAGTTGATAGGGTAGTTAAAAAGTCTTCTGGTATACTGGCCTTCATTAGTCAAGGGGATTGAGTTCAAGTTGTGAGATAATATTCCAGGTCAATAAAATATTGGTTAGACCCCAATATTGTGTTCAGTTTGGCTGCCTCATTACAGGAAGGATGTGGAAGCTATGGAGAGGATGCAGAGATTTGAGGTTGATTCCTAGATTGGAGAACATGTCTTATCAGGCAAGGAGGATGAGAGGTGATTTAAGAGAGATCTACAAGATTGAGAAGCATAGATAAGATGTTCAGCAAGTACCTTTTTTTCCCTGGGCAACAGCAGCAAATACCAGAAGTCATCTGTACACGGTGAGGAGAGGAAAATTTAGGAGAGACATCAGGGTGCATCGTCAAGTGTGGTGATGGAGACTGGTACAATAGGGAGTTTTAAAAGACACATGGATACAAGAAAAGCAGAAGGCTATGGATGTGAGATAGGGAAGGTTTAGTTTGTTGAGTAGATTTCTATTGGTTTGCACAACATTGAGGGCTGGGGCCTATATTATACTGTAATGTTCAATGTGGCTTCTGGATACAGGAATGAATATGCAGGAAATAGAGTGATATGTATCATGTGCAGATTTTTAGTTTAACTTGGGCATCATAGTCAGTACAGACACACAAGCTGAAGGGCCTTTTCTTTTTTTTTTGAAGGGCCTTTTCTGATGTGTTTTCTTCACCATGCCATTGGTGTTTTGGGTCCTGAAAAGATCCTCCAAAACAGGGACTCTCAAGAACTTGAAATTGCCCACCCTCTCTACTTCGGATCCCCCAATGATCACTGGCCTTCATTAGTCAAGGGGTTTTTCCTTCCTGAAGTCAACTATCAGCCCTTTGGTATTGGTGATATTTGGTGACGTCACCTGTGCTACTGAGTCTATCTTGATTTCTTTAATTCTCTAAATCCAAAGCTGCAACTTTGCCTTGGCTCAGCAATGTTCTCCAGAAACCAAAATTCAACTAGTCTTTGAAGGTGAGATTCCTCAGTAGTGACCAGAGCTGAGCATTGACATTGCCAACAGAAACATTGATAGATCTTTACATGACAGACTCAACCAGAAATGTACACTACAGTAATGTGTATGCTTTATATTCCTTCAAGGAGCACAGTGAAAGTTCTCCTTTCCAACTCGTTTCCACTCCAAAGACTTCCTCTCGAGACATCCCTTTGAGACAGAAGGATTTTGGGACAATGAAGCTGTTCCGTCATTTGCAAAATCGTGTGAAGCAGCTCCAAGCAGAAAACCTCATTCACCATGGAACTGGCCTGAAGCCGTTGTGCACTGTGCATGGTGACATGGGCAGCTTGCACAAAAATAGGGTGAGTAGGTGACTGAGTCAGAACCCTGGGGTTAATGTAACACTGTTACAGCACCAGTGACCTACCGGGGTTCTTATCCAGCGCTGTCTGTAAGAAGTTTGTACATTTTTACTGTGTCTGCGTGGGTTTCCTCCCACCCTTCAAAACCTACTGGGCACAATTGGGCGGCCTGGGCCAGAAGGGTTTGTTACTGTGCTGTATGTCTTCATTTAAACATTTAAAACTCTGGCACATCAAATTAATGAAGAATTTTCAAAATTGTAAGAGAACACTAATTTGGGGAAAGGCAACACATGAAAAGCAATGTACGGAATGACACCGGTTATACAAGTTGAGCTGATGAAGGCCCAAGATTGTGCAACCCATGCGCCAACTCCAGCCCAAGGCAGGAATTGGGCAAAGGGTGGGATGGGTTATATAGATTAGGAGGCTATTTGGTTCATGTCTTTGGTTCATGAACTGCAAGGACCTGACTTAGTTCATATTGATGCATTTCCTCTGGTTCCATCAGATGGCCTGACAGATTTGCTGTCTTGCCACATGGTCTCTGGCGCATACTTTGTGTGAGTGTCGGTCACTTTGCACGCAGCATCTTTGGTTCATGAGTTGGCTGATGCAAGACCACAGAAATTGCTGCCAATTGTTTTTGTTTTATTTAGACATACAAGCCCCTTTCGGCCATGTGCCATGCCGCCCTATTAACCTACAACCCTGGTATGGTTTGAATGCTGGAAGCTATCCAGAGTGCCTGGAGGAAACCCATGCAGGCCCAGGGACAACGTTCAAACTCCTTACAGACAGCACCAGATTCAAATGCCGGTTGTTGTCGCCATAACAGAGTTTCTCTAATTGTGCTACTGCTAAGAACAGTTTCCCTCCTAATGTTGTCTGGATCCTTAACTATTTTGAATAATTCTAGTCCTTTGCAGCTAACACAACTACTTCAGTCTGGCCATATTACTAAAGTGTCTCATCTCTGGAACCATTGAAGTCGATCCTCTTTGCACCCTTTCTCAGCCCTTTCATCTTCACTTAGTGTGACACCCAGATGCTGATTGTATCAAATTATTGTTTCATAAAGAGTCGCCACAAGTTTTTCCTCAAGTACACTATGCACTTATTAATCAATCCAATGATTATATAGGTTTTTAAAGTTTAAATTTATTGTCAGAGTGTGTATGTGATGTTTCATACACTCCTGAGATGCTTTTTCCTGTGGGCCAGGCAGAATTTCTACTTTTTTTGGAGGGTAGACTGTACTCAAGAAAAAGATTGATTAAAAAAAGAGAAATATAAACAAGCTACAATACAGCAAAAACCAAATAAATAATGTGCAAAGTCAGAGTCCTTAAATGAGTCTCTGAGTCTGATGGAGATGGGGTAGCAGCTGTTCCTGAACCTGGTGGTGCGAGTGTTATGGCACCTATATCTCTTTCCTGATGGCAGTTGTGAGAACAGATCATGTGTTGCTGGTGTGAATCTGATGGCAGCATTCCTTGTAGATTTTCTTGATGGTGGGGAGAGTTTTGTCTGGGCTACGCCCACTACCTTCTGCAGGGCTTTCCGCTCAGAGGTATCGGTGACCTCATACCATTACACATCTCTAGAAGTTTGCAGATGTCATACCAAATTTCCACAAACACCTGAGGAAGTAGATCTGTTTTCTTCACAATGACATTCATGGCTCCAGGGAAGAACCTCCGAGATAGTAACTCCCAGGAATTTAAATTTGCTGATCCTCTCCACTGCAGATCCCCCATTAATCACTGGATCGTACACTTTTGGTTTTCCCTTCCTAAAGTCTACAATCAATTCCTTGGATTTGATAACATTGACTGGGAGATTGTTGTTTGTGCACCATTCATCCAAGTTTTTAATCTCCCTCCTGTATGTTGACTCATTGCCCCTTTTTATACTCCCCATTACAGTGATATTGTCAGTAAATTTGTAGATGTTACTGTTGTACTGAGCCACAAAGTAATAGGCGTCAAGCAAGTAGAGCAGGGGGTTAATTAAAAACACAACGCTGAAGAAATTCATCGTCAAACAGCATACTTTATATAGCAAAGATAGCCACATGTTTTGGACCTGAGCCCTTCATCAAGGAGGGGTAACTACACAAGCATGGTGCTCCAGTACTGATGGAAATTGTGGAGATGTTCTTACCAATCCTCACTGATTGGGTTCTGGGGTTGAGGAAATTACAGTGGGGAATTGAGGCTCAGATCTTGGGAGTTTGCTGATCAGTTGTGAGGTGTTGAATGCTGAACTGTAATTGATAAAGAGCATCCTGATGTATGCGTCTTTGCTGTTCACATGTTCTAGGGCATTCTCAACCTGTCTTGCCACTTTCAATACATATGATCTTAACTAGAGTTTTACAGAGATGCAACATTACCTCTCAACTCGATCTCATTTCCATAACTAATGAAGTCCAGCAGACAATAACCCTTGTTAACTACCCTATCAACCTGTTCAGCACCTTCATCTCTCTGTTCTTCCACATTATTAAGTATCCTGATACTAACCACGCACTCTGCCTTCAGGTTTGACCTTCCAAAATGCATGACCTCACATGTATCCAGTTCAAAAATCTGCCACTTTTCCATCCAACTCTGCTTCCTGTGTATAATCCTGCTGTAACCCTTGACAACCTTCAACACTATCCACAACACCTTCAACCTTCTGCAAACTTACTAGTCCATCACTCTACTTCTTCATCCAGCTCATTTATAAAAATGACAAAGATGTGATTTAAGACTTTTGTTTTCTGTAACATCGACAAAATCGTGTTGGTTCCTCTTCATAAATCCACACTTTTATGAAAAAGAAGGGAAGAATGGGAGAAGGAAGCGCATGCAAACACGGAGAACTTACAAAAAGAGCCGGATTGGAAACTGGGTCACTGACACTAAGTATTGTACTAACTGCTACTCTAACCATGCTGCCCAATCTCTGAGGAAGGGGCACAGGACAATGCTGATGGCGAATCCTTATCTGCCTTAAGGCAGACCAAAGGCAATTTTGTGCAATATGATATTTGTTTTATTACATGATAATAAGCCAGGTGCACTATAAAATAGCCCAATATAAAGAAAGGCTTCTTTGAGGGTGTTTGCTTAGCCTCTCACTTGAACCAACACTTGCTGTTTTTTGCCCAAGTTCTGGCCAAGGCCAATGTTCTGTGTACCTTTATGTCTGGGCAGAGTTCAATATGTTAAATTCTGCTCAACATCCAAATGCAGTCAAATTCAATTTTTACCTATCTACCCCCACCTCCAAATACTGAAACAACAATGAGAGCTGTTGACTCCTCGTTCCTCACTCAGAATTGTCTTTACAAAAAGCGGAGCAAGAAGTGAACTTGAAAAGTTATCATTTTGACGCCCAATTCCACGTGACTCTTGGATTCTGCCCCCATCTCAGAAGATCCATTATAGACTCCCACAGCTATCTTAAATACATCTATGATCTCCATGCTTCTTGAAATTGCCCACAAGTATCTACCTACCTATAATCCCTACCCACAAAAACAACCCACTATCAGTCAGAGTGTACAGTAGTAAACTTCTAATGGGAGAGCATTTCTAAATTCTTGTTTTGATTAACAAGCCTTTAACAGCACAAATAATAGTTCAATGATTGAAAACTAGGCACATTTTATTTATTACTGAACGACATATGAGAAAAAGGTTCCAGAAACATTTCTTGTTTGATGTTCCAGTTGTGCTAGTTCTTTTTTTTAATGACACAACACGTCCTAATGAGGGAAATTTCAATACATTTGATAATACTCCATGTCTGTAAATACAGTAAACTCTAATAATCCAGACATTTCCCAATAGTTCAGTATCTAGGGATATTTGCCACCTTTCTCTTTATTCTATGAGGCCTTGGTCCCTGTCCTTAGCTACGATGTTACACTACATTATAAATGTGAATTAACATCCAATAGTCCAAATATAATCTGCATTGTGGAACCAAAGTTCCAAGAATACCAGATTTTAAATTTCTCGGCATACTGCTGAGGGAAATGCAACATCTTTGCTCCAAGATTTCAAGTTATTTATGCCTGTAATAAGTTATTCTGGACAATTAGGGAACCAAATCCAGGGTCACTGTCTTTTTTTTTAAAACAAAGCTGTGATTAAAAATGTAACTTCAAGCTTAGCGTTGAATTTGAAAGAGCTAACAGAATGACCAAAACATCCATCTGCCTGAGCTGACCAGTCGTATGCAGAAGCAGTATGCAGATTCTGGTGAGGGTGAAAACACGGATGTCATTGCTGAATCCAAAACTAAAACCAGGGCTTAACCAGGTTTCAGGCAACAATTATTTGAGACAACTTTTTAAAAAATATTTTAAGAAAGCCTGAGGCAAACCTCAAAATAATTTACAGGACAACCTGCTTGCTAAAACAGTTAAAGGATCCAGGTTTGCCTTGTCAGATTTGATCACTGGCTTTAGGGAATCCAATGGCGAGGATGATTCTGCTGGGACTTGAAACTCTGGAGAGCTCAGTGCTGCAAGAAAGGCCCATGGTGGATTGACAGATTGCTAATCAGAAGATAGCCTGGTGCCAATCTTCCAGTCAGAATATGCAAAAGTGGCAGCAATTTCAGGAGAAATTCGAACATTTGTCCCAATGAGGAAAAGGCTTATTCTTCTTCCTATGTTACAGGAGAAGGACAGGGGAGAAGAGGTGGAAGAATGAAAGAGGAGATACACAATGGATGAGTGAGGTAAGATCAAATGGGAATTTTTAAAAAGCTTTTGAGACCATTCAAGAGCCTCCAGAAAGTTTACAAAAAAATGAAAAAACATGTAGCATTACCATCGGCTGGTCTGACAATTTATAGAAAGGTCAAAAATGTTGGGAATCAGAGAAATAAAAGTTCCTCTGTGTGCAGTTCTTAAACGGCTGAATAATTGGCTGTTAACACTATCAAGGTATCTGTGCTCTAGCTCAACTCTTTCTAGCAATGCTGCTTTAAGAATCAGCATTGAATGTACATTTTTTTCCAAAACATAGCTGTGACACTGGTTTACACATAGAGATCTTGAGTGCAATCATTTAATTCCCCATAGTTTTGATTTACTTTTCTCTCCATACCGTCATAGTGCAAGACAACCCAAACTTTATTTTCAGCTCAATACCAAATATCTTCATAGTTTAAAACTTTTTCAGCCCAAGTGAAGAGTCAAACAATGCATCCACATACATTCTTAAACTATATGGATCTCATACGCTCCTTGGAATTCTTCTACCAGTTCCCCAACTCTTTTGTATAACATATAAAACAAATAGCATTTCAGAGCTTCATAAATTTCAGCTCTTGTTTCTCAAAACTAACTAGAAGCAAATATTTGACCTGGATCTCTGGCTGATATTCCACATCAAAGATAAAATGGCTGCAATAAGAACAAAAAAAAAAAAAAAAAATATATATATATATATTCTAGAAAGGATATCCATATGCAGTCACAGACACTATACAAGACCGCAGCACTAGCTAGTTTCAGGGTTTAGTTTATGCAAGAACAGTGAGGTGGGGGGGGCATCAAAACCTCAGTACCAGTTAAAATCTTTTAAACTTTAACAAATGCTGCATTCTCTGCTGATGGAGAATCTCTGCAAGTTACAATGCTTTTACCCCACAGAATCTGTGCTGCAAACTGCCTCTAAAGTTCCATGTCCTCTTCGGGTGCACTGGCTTGATTCATATCACCACACATCAATGAAGACTCCAATTTTGTACTCTTGCTGTAGAGATCAGGATCACACTGTGGCTCCCTATGCTTGGACTTCCTTTGCTCTGTTAATGCTGCAAGTTTATCAGAGAGAGGCTCACATGGAGGTCTCCACAGAACAAGTTCCATGCATGGGCGATTCCTAAGATGGCAAGAAAAAAAAGGACACCAGGATAATTTTCACATCATGTCAAAGTACACAAAGGACATCATCTGTGAGCAATTCCTAACCAGCTGAATAGGAATCCAACTGCAGGGTCTGTGCCCAAGAAGGCAGCGCCTGTGCTGGGCATAGGCCGAGGGGGAGCAGCGGACCGGCATAGGGCACCACAAAGGGGAGACGGTCCCCTTCCCCTGGTTGAGAAGGAGAAGGAGTGGAGACAATCCTACAGGATGGTGACCACAGCAGTGGATCAGCGAGGGGCTCAGTCAGAAGGACCCACACAGACTGCGAGTGACTTGCGGTCAGGAGTCCCACACGGGCTGCTAAAGACTGGCTCGTGGGAACCAGGTATCGGAACTGGTAATCAAGAGGGTGCTGAAGGCAAGAAGGACTACTGAAGGGTCCTCGGGCAGTGAAGGCTTTCTGATCGTGTTGGAGGCTTGGATCTCGAGCTCTAGTTGCTGATTGATCAAACAGGAGTTTGTGCAGATGCAGAGGCTGTGGAAATGCTGGAAGCAAATCCATAGACATTCAGTGACTCTGAAGGGACTCACTGCAAGGATTACCAGGCAATATTAATGGAAACTAACCACCTTCCTTATGTCAGGCAAAATAAAACTTTGTCTATTATTACATGACAATAAAGGAAGTTTGAACCTATCAAACATATTCTTATTCTCCTGTTCATCCCAGCTACCACCTTCTCTCCAACTTAAAAGTAATAATTTCTTTTTGTCACAGTTATGGTAAAAGGATTTTCAACCTGAAACTCTGTTTTTCATTTCATAAATGCGGCCTGACTAGGTGAAATCAAATTTTCAGAGATGAAGCAATTTGCCCTGCCACTAATAGGCAGAATAAATGTAGTCAAAAATGAACACATTCACCAAGATTAATTTTACTGGTTTCAAAGCATTCCCTTGTTTCTTCCAAATATTTTTTCAATTATTGGGTGCATTCCTCTGAGCTCTCCTGGTATAAACTGGAAGAGTCATCTTGTAAATAGTCTTTTCTCTCCATATGTCATAGTGCAAGACAACCCAAACTTTATTTTGAGCTCAGTACCAAATACCTTCATAGTTTAAAACTTTTTCAGGCCACTAACTACATCGATAACCCAGTGGTAGTCAATACGGTCAAAATTTGTCACTTCAAGTGGGCAGCACATTTTCACCTTCAATCACTGATTTTTTTTTTAATTCATGGCAAACTAAAAGCATAAAATATGTTTTAGATCTTTATGCAGACAGAATGTTTAGCAGATTCACCTCTGACACACAAATGGCTTACCTGTATCACACTTATTTTGCTACTTTCAAATTCGACATTTTATTACAGACGCTTTCCCAAACATCCCTTAACTACCTGCCAAACAACCTTGGGAAGATCTAATATCAGCTAATCCAAGAGTGAAAGGGACAATTTCAACAATTCATAGTTCCATTCTATCAATTAAAAGTCATTCATTTTCCAAAATAAAGACAGAATGGGAGCCAGAATGGGAACTTGAGGAGAAACTAAGGGAAAAGGCTATTGAGAGAATTTGTTCTAACACCATCTGCTCTCACTTTGGAATCATTCAGTTAAGTTGCTGCACAGGGTTCACTTTTCAAAATCCAGACATTTATCCTGAAATAGAGGTCAAATGCATTTGGTGAAATGGCTCCCTTGCCACCTCAGTCGCATCTGAGGGTATATGAGAATGTTTGTGTATGTGTCTATTGGTTTTTCTGTTTTAAAAAATAAGAGCACAATGTACATCTGTATAATGTGTATGAAGTTGTTTTTGATGCTCAATTTGGGAAAATAAAAGTTGCCTGACTTGAATGCTCCCAGTATTTTCTGTTTTTAAGCAGGTAACTTTCATGCAATTGTGCAATGCTTTGAGTCAGTAGACTGGTCCATATTCAAGGACACAGCAACCAACCTCAATGAATACACCTTCGCCAACACTGAATGACTTAAAACACAGAACATAGAAATCTACAGCACAGTACAGGCCCTTTCGCCTTCTGTTGTCCTGGCCTAATAACCTATTCTAACTACCTAGAATTTCCCTATTGCACAACCTTCCATTTTTCTCAGTTCCACGCTCCTATCTAATAATCTCTAAAAAAAAATCCTATTGTACCTGCACCCAACACTCTGTGTGGAACAACTTACCTCTTACATCCCCCCCTGTACTTACCACCAAGCACCTTAAAACTATGCCCCAATTGTGTTAGCCATTTCAGTCTGGGGAAAAAGCCTCTGACCATCCACATGATCAATTACTCTCATCATCTTATACACCTTTATCAGGCCACCCTTCATCCTCTGTTGTTCATAGCACAAGGGAGTGGAGGACCAGGTGCCAAAAAGGTCAATTTGTGTGTTCCCCAAGAGGAAACCATGGCTAAACTGGAAGGTCTTAGAACTACTGAAGGTTCAGAACTAAGACGTTCAAGTCAGGGAACCCAGCACTATGCAAGAAATCCAGATAGGACTTCTGCAAAGTCATCAGAAATTCCAAGAGGCAAAATCGAACCAAACTCAAGTCCCAGGTAAATGTCAGATACCAGATGACTGTGGCAGGGCACGCATGCCATCATGAGCTATAAAGTGAAACTGGACAGCAGAGCAAACCACAACACATCCCTCTCCAACAACCCCAATGCATTGTGTACTTCTTCAAACTGCAGGCAGGTGAGCAGTGGCACACACCACTTCACCTTCAGGTACATCTGCACCCACAGTCACCACTGCAAGGTCACATCAGCCTTCCTGAGAGTGAACCTACAGAAAGCAATTGGCCCAGACTGGGTCATCTACTTCAAACCTGCGCAGTCCAGCTGGCAGGAGCAATCACAGACATCTTCAACCCCTCTCTGCTAAAGGTAGAAGTAGCCACCAACTTCAAGGGTGCTTTAGTCCCAGTGCCAACTGTAGTGACCGACCCATATAACTACTGACACCCACTGTTCTTAAGTGCTTTGAGAGGTTGATCATGGCTCAGACTACCTCTAGCCCACTCCAATTTGCAATAGGTCCAAGGCAGACACCATATTTCTGGCCCTAAACTCAGCATCAGGAAGATGGTGTATTGACAATGAACGTATTCAATGACTGTGGTTTTTCCATTAACATAACAGTGCCAAATAAACTCATCCCCAATCTGTGGCATTAGTATCCCCCTCTGCACTGGATCCATGACTTCTCGACCTGCAATCCTTAACATTCCGTAAGTAACGCAAGACTGCGTACCAATTCCCCTACTACATTCTCTGCACACCAATGACTGTGTGGCCAAACTCCATAGATAAATTCATGGCCTGATGTCAGACAAAAAAGTGAAGTGGTGAATCCAGGCTCAATTTTAACATTTAAGAAAAATTTAGATAGGTACATAGATGAGAGGGGTATGGACTGGGTGCAGAATTGCAAGAATAATAGTACGGCACAGACTAGATGGGCCAAAAGACTACATGCTGTAGTGTTCTATGGCTCTAACAAAAGGGAGATAGGGAGACTAGTGGCTTGGTGCCAGGACAACCTCTCCCTCGATGTCAGGCATCCAGAAGATGTGTGGAGCTCACTGCCCTTTTCGCATCAAGTGCTGAGCTGGAGACAGTCGATAGCATTAACTTCTTCAGACTAAACATTTCCAGCAACCTGCCTTGGCTGAGAAAATCCAGCAGCACCTCTACTTCCTCAGAAGCCCAAGGAAATATGGCACGTCCCATCCCTGAATCATTTATTACAGGTGCACCATTCAAAGCATCTTGTGAGAGTGTATCCCTGGGTGATATTGGAACTGCACCACCCCAGATGGCAAGAAACTATAGAGTAGGGGTCTCCAAATTGGTCAATAGTGACCCCTGGGGGTTAATGGGACTATCCAAGGGGCTGAATAAATGCCTGGGAGGTTGAAAGGGGGTCGACTGAACTTTTGGTGTCAAAAGCAAGGGCATATCTACAAAAGAAAAGTGCATTGGTAGGAGTGGCCAACTTCTTGCAGACCTGGCATTCGTGGTGAACTTCTTACGAGAGCTGACCTTAGTGGCTGCCATGATGTATTTAGCTTCAGCCGTCTAATAAGTTGAGAGCGAATGGGAGGACGAGAAATGGTGAAGGGCCAGCACCATCAACCGCCCACCCGCCCCCCAAACAACATACAAAGAACACTTCGATGCCAGGGGCGTCGATGAGGGATCAAGGACTCCATGAAGGGGTCAATGATCTAAAAGGTTTGGGGGGCCCCTGCTGTAGAGGGGTGTGATCGCATCTCAGACCATCCTGCACACCATACTCCCCTCCATCGACTCTATCCATACATCCTGCTGCCTTAGGAAAGCAACCAACATATCAAAACATTCATCCCACCTGGCCACACTCTCTTCACCCTCCTCCCGTCAGGAAGAAGATTCACAAGTGTGAGATGACACACCACTAGATTCAAGGCCACTTTCTTTCCTTCAGTTAGCAGATTCCCAAATGAGCCCCATACTGGTAAAATAATGTTGCCTTCACTCTCTACTGAGTTATGGTTCTCTGTAGCTCTGCACTCTATACAGTGTTTTACTCATCATTCTACATATGGGTTGACAAGATGGACTACTCACAAAACAAACTTTTTCATTGTATCTTGAACCATATCATGCACCATAACAATAGTCACTATACCAAAAATAACTAATTAGCAATAATTGGGACTACACGATTACAAACTCATTTCACCCACCCCTCACACCAACAGACTGTGTACATTCCTGATCAATGTACATCGTTGTGGACATGGCAAATATTCCGATTTGAACATTGTGCTGCTTTTCAGTCCACAGGAGCTTACATTCTACAACTCCACCTTGTATTTCCAAAAAAATAAATAGCATGAATCAACAATGAATCAAACTGATCACTTACAACATTCAAATAAAGAGAAAAAAAAATGAAAAAATATCAATTGTATAATTCATCTTCCAGACATGTAAATATGGTGTGGTGAAAAAATGTATATCGTACTTACAGGGATTCCATTATTGTATGAGGCAAAACTTCTTCCAGTCCATGTCTCAGTTCTTCTCGGAGAGAGTCAGACAAAACCAGCACTGGCATATCTGAAATCTCCACCTCATCAACTTCTGGATCTTCTTCATCTCTCCCAACCAGCCTGCGGAATGGATATCACATTCAAATATACAATGAGTACACAACAAATTCATCCACACCTTCCTGTAGTTCAACCCATCATCTCAAGGAAATGGAATCCTAAGAGACCAGAGCAGAAACAGGTTATTCAGCCCATTTAATCATAAGCTGATCTATTTGCCCTCTCAGCCCCACTTGTCTGGCCTTCTCCCTTAACCTTTGATGCCCTGGCTAATCAAGAATGTATCAATCTCTGTCTTAAATATACCTAATGACCTGGCCTCCACAACTGCCTGTGGCCTAGTCACATTGCCAAGGATAATTCACAACTGAAATTATCAGTCCTATTTTCTCCAAAGTGATTCCACAGATTCACCTCCCCCTGGTTAAAGGAATTCCTCCACATGTTCTAAACAGATGCCCTTCGATTCTTTAGTTGTGCTGCCTCGACCTAGACTCTCCCACCTTGGGAAACAACCTTTCTACATCTGCTCTGTCCATACCTTTCAACATTCAAAATGTTTCAATGAGATCCTCCCCCTCCCTTCATTCTCCAAAATTCCAACAATCCAAGAACATCCTAATAATTAAGTACCAAATATTTAATTTCTTTTTCTGGTTCAACAAGTCTTTAATGCGCTTATTAAATTGAAATGGCTAATATTTTGAAGACTGGAAAATTTGCAGATGGGATATTGACAACGTCAAATTCCGTAAGTGCAGGAATTGTTTGCTTCTGGCCCTCCAGGTTTATCATCTTCTTCCTATCCCTCAAAAGTAAAATATATTTGGACTCTTCCTGATGTTGGTTTCAAAGTGTGACATCAAAATTAACACCAGATGAAGCCACTATTAACTGAACTGATGCAAGAGCCAGCATTTCAAATATTGGTCAATTCACTCACCAACGCACCCTCATCACCAAAGAGTGAGTATTGTCTTCACCCTACTGTTAATCAATCACGTTTACCTAGCAAAAGATTTCATGAATGCAATTCAGAAGCTTAACAGAACTCAAGTGATTGTCTTTTTATAACTGTTGCTGTTTAGAGGGTGGCAGAGGCCAGAGGTTACCAAATGCAGGTGCCTAACCTTTTATCCTGGATCATTGGGACCAGACACCTGCTGTTGTTCGGAATCATTTTAAAATTGCAGTCCCTTTTAGCAATACAACAGTCCCTTATAGTCCCTTTAAAAAAAAAAATCACTCAAAACAGGGGGAGCAGGGTGTTAAATGAATTCAGATAAAGACCATAATATCACTAGCATTTTTTGTATTTTAAAGTAAAACTTCCAAAATAAAACTGGCTCAGATCCCCATCCCCAACCTCTCTTACTTTCAGTGGAAAGGTGACTCTTGGCCCCGAGGACTCGGTGGGGGAGAAGCAGGCGGTGGCTGGCTTAATGCGGGAGCAATGGCCGCCTTCCTTACCCATAATCCTCACACGCAACTGGAACCGCTCTGGCAGAGTGGTTCCAGCTGCATGGGGAATTATGGGTAAGGAAGATGGCCACTGCTCCTGCATCGAGCCGTCAGCAGCATTGCACCACTGCGTTGGGAGTTAGATGGGGGGGGGGGGGCACGGGGATGACTGACAGGCAACCAATGGACAGTGGGGGGCTAGGAGTGAGGCGGTCAGGCGTTTTCATTTCCAAGAAAGGTGTTGATTTTTAGAGGTTGGCAGTGTATGGAATTCCGGATAAATGGCTCAGCACCTGTACAAGTTCTAATTTTCTCACAAGCAGGAATACAACCATACCCACTGTGAACAGAATGGATTGAAGAGAAAGGCTCTGGCCCTCAACATCCCTCCAAACTCTCCAGTAGAACACAGAAACTGGATGTACCGATTCCACCTACCGACTTTTGATCTCCTTCAGCCTTTCCAGTCCGATTTGGTTTGGATCAGTTGTCACATCCAAGCAGGTCTCTTTGTTCTCCACCACTCTAAATTCCTGTGAGGGAGAGTCAGCCTGCCAGGAAGTGGAGGCAACATCACGCACTCCATTTCCTTGGGGGTATGGAATGCAAGGCCAAGAGGTGCACGAAATGTCTTCTGAAGTTACCAGGGAATGCAGCATCTTCTCAGTTAAACGTTTCTTTTGAGCAGGAGCTCTGTGAGAGAATTCCGCAAAATACCATTAGGATATAACATTTAAAGAAACACTATTTCTACTGTCTATGACTATATAAAATTATTAATTTCCATGGAAACCAAGATAATCTTTAGGAAGATTTTTTTTAAAACCTAGATTTACACGTCCTTAAAAGGTACATATGGAGGCTCTGGACTGAAACAAGGATGGTCACAGAGGACACCTTTAGGACAAAATTATCTTATACCCATGACTTTGAACAACAAAATTTTGGATGCCTGGTATCATAAGGGGATACAACGGCTGGAAGGTTGTTATGATAAAGGACTATTCATGTCATTTGAACAGCTGAAGAAGAAATATAACTTGTTGAAAATACATTTTTTGCTACCTCCAGTTACAACCCATTTTGGACCCTGAAATGACTACTGGGACTCGCTGAAAAGGAGAAACTGCTCCATGCAGGAAATGTATAAAAGTTTATTTCTAGAATGCATTTTTATTGATGGGTGAGAGCCCAAAGACAGATTTGCACAAATCCAAGGTGAGATGGGAGTCAGATTTAGACACAACAGTTGACGAACAACTCTGGTCAGATCTATTTCAGGGAAGTATCTATCAATGCTAGATACAGATTGGTCCATTATAATTTTCTCCATCAACCGTACCTCACCCCACAGAAATTACACCAATATAAACCCGAATAATCTGAGATGTTTTTTTAGGTGTGGTATAGAGGTTGGTTACTTCTTACATTCTACCTGGCTCTGCACGAAGGTGAGGCCCTTCTAGTATGACACCCAAACCAAGATTACAGGAGTCACCTCCCAGTAGACTCAGAGTTTTGTCTTTTGGAGAACTTTACCTTGTAACTAATTATTAAATTAAATTCACAGATATTGCCTTGTGTGGCCAGGAAGTGCATAGCAGTAACACAGAAGTCCAACTTCCATCTACTCATGGATAGGTGGTCTTCAGAGATGGATAGCTGCATCCCACTTGAAAAGGTTACATACAATCTCAGGAGGGGATAGAACACCTTCATAAAAATCTGGAAGCCTTATTTAGGGCACATAGGTCCTTCAATGACGCCAATGCAGGGTTACAATAACTACTGCCTAGCCTGTAGACCTTTGTAAAGATTTTAACACTGTGGTATTATGAGGTCTCCATATGTTTCACTGACAATAGGATGTTTTATTTAGTTTCTTTTTCTTCATTCTTTCTTGGTTTAATAGGACCTATAGAGGGGAGGGGGTGGAGGGAGGGGTTCTCTTGATGTTTTGTATTTGGTATGATTGTTGATTATTAAATATATTTAAAATGATAAATAAAATATTATAAAAAAGGTGCATGTCATTCAGTTAAGCCAGAATTAAATTCGCAAAGCTGGAGAAACTCAGCTGGTCAGTGTCCTTTATACAGCAAATGCTTGAGTCCTTCATCAAGGTAAGGAAATCTGCCAGCAGGGATCCAAATAATGGTCACAAAGGCAGGAGGTAACTGGTGGAGAAGGGAGCGAGGGAACAGCAGCAAGCAAGGGGAGGAGGGATGGCTAGGTGAATAGAGAGGGAATGGGGTGGAAAGCTGGGGGGGGGGGTGGGGAGAGAAGGGAAGGGAGGGGGAATAGAGAGTAGGTTAGCAGAAACTAGAGAAGTCAATGTTAAAGCCATCCGGCTGGAGAATGCCCAGGCAGAAAATCAGGTGTTGTTCCTCCAATTTACAGGTAGCCTGCCAACACTTTTCCATATCTTTATGAAGGGCTCAAGCCCAAAATGTAGTTATGTATTTTTATCTTTGCTATATAAAGGACATTATTTGACCTGCTGACTTTCATGTTTTACTTCTAGGACATGATTAATCTCCGTTTAGTGTAGTCCAATAAAATAATGATCCCTTCATCTACATATGGCAGTTAATTAATCACTGACAGAGCAGTGGGAACATTGCAACTCGCCTCCATTCCTTTGGGCTACAAAGAGGGGAAAGAAAGAATGGCCCTACTTCCAAATAAGTTAGTCTTTTACACATTCTGGTTAGACTATAGTGACCATAATGACAAGAAAAGTAGGGGGGGGAGAGAAAAAGACCAGAAAAGCACAATTACTTCAGAGCAGCAGTATGCACTCAAAAGGATTTTTTTGGCAAAATGTCCCAGCTATACATGATGTGCAATAACATTCAATCAAGATCTTAAACAAGTCTGTTTAATCAGACAATCCCAAAATGGCACATTAGGATGGAAGTAAAGCCAAATTTAAACTTCCCATTCTCTCATTTAATGACCAGGCTGGAAAATGTCTGTTAAAGTCAGGAAATATCATGAACCTGCCCAATGGAAAAAGAGATTGAAATGTTTCTCTTACTGAAATACTGCTTTGAGACATGAATGGTAACTCAACATTTCCCGGGTACAGGGTTTGAGAATGGAACATACAAGACAGGATAGAGGATATAAAAGAGGCATTTGTCATTGCTGGTTAAAACATACAAATCATGAGGAAAAAATATTGGAAGAACAAAGCACAAAAAGCAGAAAAGAAGTACATGTTAGAACGCTGAACTGAGGGAGACAGAAACAAATTTGTTGATTTATTTCTGATATATGGGTTTTACAGCAGGGAAATTTGGCTCAAGTTATCCATTCTGGTAAAGTCCATTCCAGTCACTCAGCGACTCTGAAGGGATTTTTTTTTTGCTTCCCTTTCGTACTATAAGGGGTGTTAGGAAACACTAATCACCACTCTATGTCTACCTTTCAAAAGGCAGAGACAATTTTGAGTAATATTACAGGTTTTGTACTATTACATGACAAATTCATCTACCAGAGCTTGTCCCATTTGCCTGCATTCAATCCTTATCAATCTAAATCTTACTTATCCGTGAACCTGACTAAATGTCTTCAATGTTACAACTGTGCCTGCTCTACACTTGCGCTAGTAGCTCATTCCATGGACCCACCACCCTCTGGGTGAAATGGGAGCCTCTCAGGTCCTTTTCAAACTTTTCCATCTCATTTTACACTGATATCCTCTAGATTTAGATTCCCCTGTCCCTGGGAAAAGAATATCCAGTAGCAAGCTCAGCAAAAAAAGTTGGGGTTGTAGCGTTCGTGCTACACAAGCGTGGAAAGAATGACGTGCACATCAAAATCTTGGAAAGTGAGACTGGTTTATTGGTATAGGTGTCGCGCTTATATGGGCCCACCGTCATCGGAGCGCTCGCCTGGGATTGGCCGGTGTTCCCACCAGAGTTCCCCATCTTCCTGCTGTGCAGGAGATCACCTGGGCTAATGTGTCACCCCCCCCCCCCCCCCCCCCACAACCACAGGTCCACGTGGTCACAGTGTTTGCTGGCTGCTACGCGACCCCTCCCCCCAGAACCAGCGATCGGGCCATTGTCAATTGCCTTGGGCGGTCTACCCGTGGCGCAGGGGAGGATTGGAGTCTGGCTTATTACAGTTCAGATAAGCCAGTTTCAGGCGGTCGATGGTAAAAGTCTCTTCCTTACCACTGATGTTGAGGACAAAGGTGGAGCTGTTATCCCTGACAACCCCTGTAGGGCTCCTCAAAGGGTCGATGTAGGGGCGGCCGGTGTATGCCCCTTCTCACAAATTCACTGACAAGTCTTTTAAGTCCCTGTGGGCGTAAAGTTTGGGCTGGCTGGGTGGTAGGGGTTGCTGTGGGACCAGGGACCCAAGTTTTCGCCGCAAGCTCTTGAGCATTGCCATGGGGTCTTCTGGGCGTTTATTGGGGGCTAGGAACTCCCCAGGAATAATTAAAGGTATTGAGGTCCTCCTTCAGCATGGTACAAACCCCCAACAGGACCCAAGGTAGTTTATCCATCCAGTTGGGACCTCTGAGCCAGGCCATCAAGGCTGCCTTGAGGTGCCTGTGGAAGTGCTCCACCAACCCATTGGCCTGAGGGTGATAGGTCATGGTGTGGTGGAGCTGTGTCCCCAGGAAGTTAGCCAGCATTGCCCAGAGATGAATTGTGCCCCCTGTCCGAGGTTAGGTGCTCTGGGTCCCCGAATCTGGACACCCATGTGTTGATGAGTGCCCTGGCGCAGGTTTCTGTGGTGGTATTAGCCAGCAGGACTGCGTCGGGCCACCTCGTGGAGCAGTCAACCATGGTCAAGAGGTGTCTTGCCCTACAGAAAACAGGTAACAGCCCCACTATGGCTGAACCTGCACTGCACTGGTTCAAAGGTCTGTGGGCGCTCTTGTATGAACTTACACTTTGGAAGACTGCCAGTTTGTGCAGGTTTTGGCTCATTGGCTGATCTGCTTATGAAGGCTGTGCTCCACAAAACTGCTAGCCACCATTTTGACTGTGGCTCGAATTGCGGGGTGCACCAGGTTGTGGATGGGGTCGAAAATGCCTCCATACAGCTGGAACAATGGGGCAGGGCTGGTGATAGAGACATCACACAGTAGTGTCAGGTTACCTGGACTAACAGGGTGCCTGCTACCGAGACCAGAGATGGCTGTCCTATACGCAGGGATCTCGGGGTTCTGATGCTGTGCTTTGGCAAGGGCCACGTAGTCGACCCCCTGAGTCAGGGCGTGTACTGACTTGATCGCAGGGCATGACAGAGCGTTGGCTACCATGTTGCTTTCCCCCCCTCCCCCGATGTGCAGTATCCTGTGGTAAATTTGGACATGTAGGTTAAGGGTCTGTTGTCAGGCTGACCATGGGTCCAATACCTTATGGAAGGTGAAGGTCAACAGATTGTGATCGGAGATAACCTTAAACTGCCGGCCTTCCAAAAAGTAAGCCGTGGTAAAAGTTTATCATACCGGCGAACTCCTGTAATCCTTTTACAGTATGTGGCTTAGCAAAGTGCTGGACCGCCTCGACCTTCTCAGGGACGGGTGTCACCCCGTGTCTGCTTTATCCTGTGACCCAGGAAGTCAATTATGTCCAGGCCGAATTGGTACTTCACGAGGTTGATCATTAGCATGAACTCACTCAACCGGGTGCACAGCTGTCTCAGGGTCTTTGCAGCTGGCAATGAGGATATCGTCCAAATAGATGAACACAAATGGGAGGTCCCGCCCTACTGCGACAATCAGTCACTGAGAAGTTTGTGCTGCATTCTTTAGACTGAAGGACATGCGGAGAAATTCAAACAAGCCAAAGGGGCATCGAAAGCAGTCTCTTAGGGTCTCTGCCTGACAAAGGGATGTATCAACTTTTATACACTTGAGTAAACACGGTGGGCTAAAGGATTACATCATTATTCTAAATACAAGGCAAATTAACATTACATATAAGTAATGCTACATATAAGGCAAGTCACACCCCTTGTACACCCCTCCCCATATCAAGGTTGAAAGAACACGGAGTAACAATTATTCCACATTCAGCAAAAATACACGTTCCTTATATTGTATTGCCTGCATTCCAAAGCCATTTGTTGGTGCCTCTCGAAGATCGTACCAGTCTGTTACCCACTCGCGGTGCCCCCCTTAATCTTTCCAGCATTCAGCTTCCATTTTGTGTTTTAATTCACTTTAATACTTTTGAATTATTTTTAATATTCACTTTAATATTACACCTTCTGCCTGTCATTCCTCACAAACTCACTATATACTACATCAACCTTCTCACCAAATGCTCTATTCTCTGCCTGTTCATTCTGGTTCCCATCCCCCTACCAAACTAGTTTAAACTCTCCCACAGCAGCACTAGCAAACCTTCCACCACACTATTCGCCCCCCTCCAATTCAGATGCAAACTATCCTGTTGGTACAGGCTTGGAAGAGAGCCCAATGACCCACAAATCTGCAGCACTCCCTCATGCACCATCTCTTCTGTCATAATATGCTGCATTATCCTCCGATTTCTAACCTCTCTAGCCCATGGGATGGATAGCAATCCAGAGGTCACAGCCCTAGAGATCCTGTCAAAGGAGGAAAAACCCAACACCCAACCCCAACCAACCATTTTCCCTTGCAACCGCTTCAACCATGTCTGCCTGTCCCGCATCGGACTTGTCAGCCACAAATGAGCCTGCAGCTGACGTGGACATTACCCCTCCATAAATCTTCATCTGCGAAGCCAAGCCAAAGAGAGAGAAAGAAGAATTACCTGAACTCCTTGCAGCCCTAAATAGACCATGACATCTGGCTGCTCACCTTCCCTCCTGAGAATGCCGTTAACTTGATTGGAGTTATCCTGGACCCTTGCACCTGGGAGGCAACATACTATCCAGGATTCTCGACTTCTTCCACAGAACCTCTTATTTGCTCCCTTAAGGAGTCTCCTATCACTACAGCTTGCAACCTCTCCCAAACTTTGTGCTTGTGATCTGACCGCTGTGGCTGTTGAGGGGAATGGCTACAGGGGCACTCCTGCACTGACTGCCTGTTCCCTTTCCCTTTTCTGTCACCCAGCTACCTCCTTCCTGCCTCCAAGTGTGAATGGATTCCTGTAACTCCTATCAACCCCTCAACCTCCCAAATGATCTGGAGTTCATTCAACTCCCGAACACAGTCTATTAGGAGCTGCAGCTGGATGCACTTTTCACAAACGAAGTTGTCAGGGATACCATTGGCTTCCCTGATGACCCACATTGTGTCTATGAAATAGAGAAAAAGAAATAAAAAGCCTGCCCTTACCAGTGCCTTCTTGAACCCTTTTTATTCTTCAATAGGGTTGTCCTTATGACAGCTCCTGCACCACCAAGGCTTCTCACCAAGGCCTCAATTCCCCACTCTAACTCTGTCCCACTTCCACGATGGCCGGTCTGCTTACACCCCTCATCTATTTAAACAAGCCTGTTCTTGTACTCTCTTGCTCCTACTCCCGTTGGCTGGAAAAGATTCCTCTTAAATGCTTCAAGCACCACCCCTGGCAGTCTGTTCCAGGCACCTACCACTTCATGTAAAACTTGTCCAGCACATCCACTTAAAAATGTCTCTCTTCACTTTAAATGCATGTCCTCTAGTTTGTGACATTTTTATATTAGGGAAAAAAAGATTCTATTAATGCCACATAATTTTTATAAACTTCTTATCAGGTTACCCCCCTCTCCAACCAGAATTGGTCTAACCAAATTATTATACAGCTGCACCGGGACTTGCATTGCCTGCTCTTATACTCAATGCCCCTTCCAATGAAGGCAAGTATGTCATATGCCTTCTTTACCACTGCAATATCAACCTGTTAATTTTAATTCCACACAACATGTCAACTATTTTAATTCCACACATCGTTCCCACACTGCTGAACCAAGGCTACCTGCAAATTGTGGAGGGACACCGAATATTTCATCCGGGCACTTTTCAAACATCAATTTCTCCAGCCTCTGTTAAAACCCCCTCTTTCCTAATGCCTCAGTCTCCCTTCTTCCAGCTCCCCAGCCCTTTTCCTCTCCAATCAGAGAGCCATCCCTACACCCATCAATATTCAGCTTTTTTCTCTATTGTGGAAACTTTATCTGCAGTGAGTGGTGGGCATGTGGATCAAGCTGCCGGCAGAATTGGTAAACAGAGCTCAATTTTGACATTTAAGAAAAATTTTGACAGGTACATGGATGGGAGGGGTATGGTCCAGATGCAGGTCAGTGGCTGAAAAGCCTGTTTCTGTGTAGTACAGATGTTCAGGACATTGGTGAGGCCCCATTTGGAGTATTGTGTTCAGTTATGTTCACTGTGCTATAGGAAAGATGTCATCAAGTTGGAGAGGATGGAGATAATATTTATGAGCATGTTAACAGCACTCGGGTGTTTGGGGAGGGGGGGGAAGAGCAATAGGGAGAGGTTGAGCACGATTGGAGTATGAGCGGTCATCTCATAGAGGTATTCAAAGATCGAGAGGCATAGATTGGGTGAATGGAGTCATTTGCCCAAAGTAAAAGTGGGGGGGCGAGGGGTTGGGGGGGGGAAGAAAAAATTCTGTAACTAGAGCACACAATTTTAAAGTGAGTAAGACATGGGGGAAGAAAGATTTTACAGGAACGAGAGTGGTAACTTTTGTTTTGCGGAGTGTGGTGGGACACTTTAGGGCTTGTTTCAATGCTGCATGACCATGACTATAAATTAAGCAGATAATTTAACCGTGGGCTGCATGATTACAGCATCAGCGACCCTGGTCCGAATCGGTGCTGTCTGTAAGGAGTTTGTACATTCTCTCTGTGTCTGCACGAGTTTCCTCTGGGTGCTTCCCTTTCCACCTACCCTCCAAAATGTACCGGGGTTGTCGGTCAATTGGGCGGCACGCAATTGTAGGCCAAAAGGGCCTGTTACCATGCTGTATGTCTAAATTTAAACTCTGTTTTTCCACATCTTCCACACCATGTCATCCTGATACCAGTGTGTTCAGTGGGACAGTGTCACAGCCCTCTTATCTGGCAGCAATTATGACACCATTTGCCTTTACATTCTGGTTAATATTTTGTGCCAAATAACCTGCAAATCAAGGGAGGTTACACCTTCCATTACTAATAGCAACCTACCTACCCAATATTCAAAACTTCACTTGTCTGACTCAATGTCAATTGGTCCCAATTTCCATCCTAGCATTTTACTCGGGTCCAAAAGAATGTCACCAAACAAAATGTAGTACAGTAATCTCAAATTCTTAATTCAAGTCATAGATTTGAATTTCAAATCAAGAAACTGCATTAATGTCATTGATGCAATCAATGTCTTCACAGTATTTGTTAGTAACTAATTCCATGAAGTATGCTTTTTTAAAATTTACAGTACGGTAGAAGCCGATTCCAGCCATTTAAACCCGTGCTGCCCATTACACCCAAATTAACCTACAACCCTGTTTGTTTTGGAGGATGGAAGAAACCAGAACACCCAGGGGAAACCCCATGCAGACATGGGGAGAACGTACAAACTCCTTTGAGAGAGCGTCAGATTGGAATCTGGGTCGCTGACACTGTAAAATCGTTACTCTAAGTGCTATACTAACCGTGCCACACATGCAACCCAAACATGTCACAAACCACTATATTTGCCCTTCCATTAATGGAGAAATAGCAAATGATCCCCTAAAAAATTTTTTTTAAGGTAATAGTACTCATGTGGCTTTTTGCTCTTGAACAACTCCCCATAAGCAAGCAATGATACAACAGCAACAGGATGATGCCAATTAAAGCAAACAGTTACACAAAAGGCATTGAGCCAGAAACTAAATGCTATAATAATGCCTTTGCCTTGATATTAATATTTCATAAAATATAGAGCAATTAAATGCTATTCCTTTGCCCCATTATATCCCCACAGCTTCCAACTCACTTTAATTCTATCTTATTGGATGGCTTAAATGTAGAGAGAAAACAATTTCTGAATCTTTTATTGCGCAGAGTTAAGCTGTTGATCAAAAGGTCCCACATGGGAAGTTAGTCAGGAAGGTTCAGACGCTAGGTATTCAAGGTGAAGTAATGAACTGGATTCGACAAATACTGGTCAGGAGAAGCCAGACAGAAGTGATGGATGACTGCTTCTCAGACTGGAAGTCTGTGACTGCTGGTGTGCCTCAAGGATCGGTACTGGGACCATTTTTGTTTGTCATCAATATCAATGATCTGGATGACAATGCGGTCAATTGGATTAGTAAATTTGCAGATGACACTAAGATTAGAGGTGTTGTGAACTGCGCAAAAGGTTTTCAAAGCTTGCAGAGGGATCTGGACCAGTTGGTAAAGTGGGCTGAAAAATAACAAATGGAATTTAATGCAGACAAGTGCGAGGTGTTGCATTTTGGAAGGACAAACCAAGAGAAGATTTGGGAATACAATTTGCTGAAAGTGGTGTCATGTGAATAGGCTTGTCAAGAAAGCTTTTGACATATTGGCCATCATAAATCAAAGTATTGAGTACAAGAGTTGGGATGTTATGCTAAAATTGTATAAGGCATTAGTGAGGTCAATTTTGGAGTGTTGTATGCAGTTTTGGTCACATAACTATAGGAAAGATATCAATAAGCTAGAAAGAGTGCAGTGAAGATTTACTAGCATATTGCCTGGACTTCAGGGACTGAGTTACAGGGTAAGATTAAACAGGTTAGGACTTCATTCCCTAAAGTGTAGAAGAACAAGGGGTGATTTGATAGAAATCTTTAAAATTATGAGGGGGATAGACAGAATAAATGTCGATGGGCTTTTTCCATTGAGGGTGGTTGAGATTCAAACAAGAGGACATGGTTTGAGGGTGAAAGGGGAAAGGTTTGGGGGAATATGAGGGGGAACTTCACTCAGAGAGTGGTGGAAGTGTGGAACGAGCTTCCAGCTGAAGTGGTAGATGCGGACTCTATTTTAATATTTATGGGAAATTCCGACAGGTATATGGATGGGTGAGGTATGGAGGGCTGTGGACTGAGTGCAAGTCAGAGGGACTAAGCAAGAAAAAGCAATTTGGCACAGATTAAAGTGGCCCATTTCTGTGCTCTCATTGTTCTATGATTCTATGGTTTAAAGGTCCTGGATGAACACAGTAATGACTACAGGATAAGATCAATAATCCAGCATTAATAATGAAAAAACAGAACAGATTTAATGGCAAATGGAACTTCAAACATGCCATTTCAGCAATCTTTGCCCAAAATTCCGTAACATTACAACATAGTCTCACAATTTTACTCACTCATCTTCCTCTTGCTCTCGTTTGTGCTTCCTTCTGGAACAAAACTCATTCCTCCTTTTTTGAAAGGAAAAATCCATGAGTTGATAGAGAAAATCTGCACAATTATTCATTAGATCAACATTTTTGACTTGCTTTCAGATTAAAAATTACACCAAATTCATTCTACCTGCTTAAGAGAGTGATTTTTCTATAAAACTGTAAAGTGATATTGTAGAATACTTTTAGACTCCAAAGAGCCATTGGTGATTGAAGCCCTGAAGTTCCTCAAAAACTTAGTTTTCAGATTCAAGCATGTCGCTTTCCTTTGAAAGCATAAACACACTGAAGATTTCAAGACTAATTAGACACACACTATTTTTAAATGGTGCATCATATCTGCAATGAGTACTTTCATAACCCAAGGAGCACTGCATACAAAATCAACAAGCAACAAAGACAGAGGTAAGTATTGTCACATAACGCTATCCCACTGACATCATAAAGAGTGTCAAACAGAGTCATGGACCCTAGTGACTTAGTAATGTTCAGAGTCTGCAGGTTACAACATTTTGTGTTTAAATATTACCTTCTGTGGTCACTGTAGGAAAAAAGGTTTGAGGGTGGAATGGTGGTTAAGTGTTCAGACAAGCAGCGCAAAAGGGCTGGATGAACTGAACTGAGAAAATTAGGTACTTTGTTGTGAAACTTCAGTAAATTCAGATTAAAAGAGTAATGATGCCCATAAAACCAGCAGATTGTCATATAAAGTCACCCAGTTCACCAGTAATTTACTGAAGAACTATTTATCAGGTGATCAGTTGTTGTCCAGTAACTCATCCATGATGGAACTACTCTTTATGGGAGGAAACGAAGGATGCCATCCCATTCCCATAATTCCTCTGCTGCACCATTCCCAGGATGAGGCCTTCCATCCAGGACATCTGACTTCCTCATTTTTTAAATAAATGGGGTTCCCCCTTACTGACCATATCTCCCTCATTTCTCATACTTCTGCCCTTACCCCACATTTCCCCCCCCCCAGAGAGGACAGAGTCACTCTAGTCAACACTTTCCATCACATCAGACTCTGCATGCATCATATTATCCTCCCACACATCCACCAACATCAGTGTAATCCCACAACCAATCACGTTGTCATATTAACTTTTCACAGGGATAATTCTCTACGACTTCTGCTCTTCCCTCCCCAGCCACCTCCCTGGGCACTTCCTAATATATCCAGAAGGAAATGCAGAACTGGTCCCTAAATCTCCCCACTCACTACCATTCAGGGTCACAAGCAGGACTTCCAGGGGAGACAGAGCTTTATCTGCACATCATCCAACCTAATCTGGCATTTGGCATGCTTTGTATAGCTTTCTCTATATCAATGAGACCAAAAGAAGATTGATTGGGTAACCACTTCACCGAACACCCATGCCCTGTTTATGCGTCTAAACTGGAGCTGCCTGTACCCAATCATTTTAATTCCCCTAACCACTGCTATAACAAAATGTCTGATCTTGATGTCATCAATTATCAGGGCGAGCCTAAACGTAAACTCGAGGAACAACACACAATTTTCCTTCTGAATCAACTTTAAATTTTCACATTTTAGGTAGCCCATCCCAATTAGATTCCACTGTTTCCATCTCTTCTTTCCCTACTCTTGCACGTATATTTTTTCTATCTCTAACTTTTCTTTTTCCACCTGCCTTACTAATGCCTTTTTTCCTCTACCTGCTTTTCCACTCTTTCTACCTCCTACACCTTCTGTCCTCTATCCTCTTACCTCTGGACCGCTCCCCCCATTCTTTCCCTTGATATGTGTAATTTCAGTATTCTATCTTGCTTTGATCGAGGGTTCAGACCCGAAACATGAATTGACTATTTTTACCCATGGATGCTGACTGAGTTCCTCCACCAATTCTTTTTCTACCTAAAATTCCAACATCTGCAGCTTTTGTTTCCCTACCATTCTTACCGTTTAGACTTTATGTGACTTCAGACCAATAGCAATGTAGTTGACTCTTCAAATATCCACTGAGATGATTATTTGTTTGGGAACAATTAGAGAAGGACAACTAACACCAGCTCTGCCAATGTCTACATGTTGAAAAAAACCATTCTGAAGGTAATTTTTGTTCTCAGCCACATTCTTCTCAGTTCAATGATAACCATAATCATATAACCATTTACAGAGCGGAAACAGGCCATGTCGGCCTTTCGAGTCCACACCGGTTCACTTGAACAACTCCACTAGCTCAATCCTCTCGCTCTCCGCCAATATCCCTCCAACCCCCTCACCTCCATGTACACATCCAACCTTCTCTTAAATGACAGAAGGGACCCTGCCACAATTATCTCATTCGGAAGAACACTCCACCCTGCCACCAACCCCCAAGTGAAGAAGCATCCTCCAACATCCCTCCCAAAGTCTTGCCCTCCCACCCCCAACTCAAAATTTTAATGATAACCAAATGAATTGCTCCAAGCAAGGGGGTATGTAAAGTTTCTATGTGGAGGGGCTGGAGTGATCAGAATTTGTTCTTCAGATACCTTACACAAATCTTACTCTCCAATCCACCTTTATTGGCATGAGCCACTTTAGTCATCTCTTTCATCCAAAAAGGTCCTTCATTCTACCCCCAAAAGATTCTTTTATTTAGCATTTTTCTTGCTCCAGATATCACCCCCCCCCTCCCCCATCTACTTTGAAATTCTCCAAAGCACAATACACACTGGCAGCCCCCTTGGAACTATGCACATTTTTTCATATCAGTAGTGATTTTTTTTAGAATGTTTAGATCACCTTAGGGAAGCAGTGAAATCACTGTGGTAATACAAGTGTGCCATGTTCAGGTGAGAACTAACTTAGGACATGGCCTCTCCAGCTAAAGAAAAAACAAAATACTTAACAGTAAATTCCCATTCTTAATCAAAAGGCAAAAAAATGCCAAAAATAAATAAGAAATATTAAAGTTTAAAATTGGCACCCCTAATAAAATAAAGCAATCTCAAGCAACCAGCAAATTTACTCATCTGGCATCTACCTACCTCCATAGGTGCCAGATAGCAGGGATTTTACTGTATCAGGATTCACGGATGTAAGAACCACACTTTGAAGTATCTGAGGACCAGTGACATTGTTAGAAGGGAAGTCATTAAAATAGGAATTGACACTGTGACATTGTAAATAACTCCAGGCATTGAAATGAGGAACATAATTTATATAATACTTCTGATCAAGGGTTGTTGATCTGAAATATTTTTCTATTTCTCTTCCTACTGCTGAAGCCTGACCTGCTAAGTATTTTCAGCATTTTTTGTTTTTGTACAACAATTGAAGGAAAAGATGCAGCAGACGTTAATTTAAATACTCATTCTTACAAATCAGAGTAGAAGCTGATCACAAATTATTCTGCAAATACAAAAGAAATGGGATCAGAAACAAGGACTGGTATCCAACCCTCTGCAGAGGAGAAAGGACATTTTGAATTCAATGCAAGATTCAACAGGAACATTCAACTCAATTGAAAACTCAATGCTACATCAGAGGCCTTTGCTGGTTTGAGAAGAGGTTGATTAGAAGCCCTCCACATACTGATAATTATTGAAGTAACCACAAAACACCATGATTAGAAAACAAACCAGATCAATTCAATGCGGACATTAAAGTACAGTAAAATCTCCACTATCCAGCACCTATGGAGATTGTGGATGTTGGAAACTTGAATTTTCTGGTTGACTGAGACTCACACTTAAAATGCCTAACCAATACACCTGATAAAAAATACACTATTTAAAAGACAAAAGACAGTGCAAAATGTAAAGTATTTTTTAACTCAGTTTTGTAGTCTTTAATTAAGTAAAGTTCACTTTAATTAAGTAATTCCCAACTTACAAAATTTAAATTCAAACCCGGTCGCTGGTGCTGTAACAGAGTTGCAGTAGTCGCTATGCTAACTGTGCCATGATCATAATTACATCCCTTTCCCTTTCCCCACCCCCACCCCCAACCACCAAGTTTACACATAAAGCCTTACCAATATACCTAATACTAAGAAAGACATAGATTCTTACTAGGCAGGGATAGGAAAACACTTTGGAAGAATTACCCCAGTGGCAAGCTGCATCGACCAGCTCTTCATTCTAGCTTCCTGGTCAAATCCTTGGCACAATCCGGTCACGCCCTTGACGAAACCAGACTCACTCCCATACCAGAGTCCCGGTCAGATACTTGGCACACCTTCCTCACAATGACAACACACCTCCTTGCAAGTATCCCAGTCAGGCTGTCACAAAACCTGACTCACCTATATACCACTGTCCCGGTCAGACCCTCGGCAGATCTTCCTTGCACTGACAATCCAACTCATCTCCACGCCAGTGTCCTGGTCAGACCCTCAATGAAAGCCACCTTATCCCTATGCTAGTGTTCCAGTCAGGCCCTTAATGCACCTTCTCCGCGCTGACAACTCGACTTACATAGAAACATAGAAGATAGGAGCAGGAGTAGGTAATTCAATCCTTCAAGCCTGCTCCGCCATTCAACGAGATCATGGCTGATCTTAAAGTTCAGTACCCCGTCCCCGCCTTCTCTCCGTAACCTTTAATACCCTTATACTGAAGAAATAGATCTAATTCCCTCTTAAATATATTTAATGAACCTGCCTCTACTGCCCTCTGTGGCAATGAATTCCACAGATTCACCACCCTCTGGGTAAAGAAATTCCTCCTCATCTCGGTCCTAAATGGTTTGCCTATTATCCTCAAACCATGGCCCCGGGTTCTGGATTTTCCCATCATTGGAATCATCCCATCTGCATCCATTCTGTCCAGTCCTGCCAGAATTTTATGTCTCTATGAGATCCCCTCTCAATCTTCTAAACTCCGCGAGGACAATACCAATTTGCGCAATCTTTCCTCATAAGTCATTCCTGCCATTCCAGGTATCAGCATGGTGAATCGCCTCTGTACTCCATCCATTGCAAGAACATCCTTCCTTAGATAAGGTGACCAAAACTGCACACAATACTCCAGGTGTGGACTCACCAAGGTCCTGTACAGCTGCAGTAAGGTATCCTTATTCCTATACTCAAACCCTCTTGATATGAAGGCCAACATACCATTTGCCTTTTTAACCGCCTGCTATACCTGCATGCTCGCCTTCAGTGACTGGTGCACAAGAACCCCTAGGTCTCTCTGCACTTCCCCATCTCCCAATCTATTGTCATTCAAATAGTAATTTGCCCTCCGGATTGTATTACCAAAGTGGATAACCTCACATTTATCCACATTGTAGTGCATTTGCCATGTATCTGCCCAGTCCCCCAATTTATCCAAATCACACTGGAGCTTCCTGACCCCCTCTTCAGTGCAAACAACCCCTCCTAGCTTAGTGTCATCTGCAAATTTGGAGATATTACATCTAATCCCCTCATCCAGATCATTAATGTAAATTGTGAACAGCTGGGGTCCCACAAGTGTCCTGATCAGACCCTCTTCGAAAACTGACTCACTTCTATGCCAGTGTCCCGGTCAGGCCTTCGACGAAACCCAACTTACCTCCATGCCAGTGTCCTGATCAGGCCCTAGGTGCACCTTCTTTGTGCTGACAATCCAACTCACCTCCATGCCAGTGTCCCAATCAGACCTTCGGCATATCTTTCTTTAAATTTGAATCCCAGACACTGGCACTGTAACAACATTGCACTATGCTGTCGTCATAATTAAACCCACCTTGCCCAAGTTTACAAATAAAGCTTTACTAATATACTTAATACGAATAAAGAAAGACTTGCCCGGCAGCAATAGGGAGACATTTGGGAGAGTAACCCCAGTGGCATCGGTCGACTCTTCATCCTGGGTGGCGCCATTTTATTCAAATGGCTGCTGTGGGCAGGGCATGACAGGGGGCACACCGCTGGCTAAATGTTTGGTCTCAATGAGCTACTTTGGAGAACATTTACAGTTTTAAAGTTTAGTTGAAACTTGTATTTAAAAATCTACTTATTCTCTAAAAAAAAATTATTTATTTCCTCAACATTTTTTGCCAGTTGTTTGAATTTCTGGATGATTGAATGCCAGATAAAAGGGATTTTACTGTATCTGGTGTTGTAGATAGTAAAAAGATTGCAGCAGGATCTTGATTGTTAAGCAGAAGAGTTGATGGAATTTAATTCAAGAAATGTGAGGTGTATTTTGACAGGTTCAATGTGGATAGGACCTGTACAGTGAATGATAAGGAGCTGGAGTGTTGTAGTACACTGGGATCTAGGAGTACAGTTAAATTGGCTTGAGGTGGGCTGAAAGGGATACCAGGCATCGGAACCAGGATGGGAGAGGGTGCTGAAGGGTTTCTAATTGAATTGGAGGTTGGGATCTGGAGCTCAGGTTTCCAACAGTTTGGTCTCTGTATGGCTGCAGAAGCACTCGAAATGAATCCATGGATACTCAATGACTCTGGGGTAAACTCTCTTTGGCTTCTCTTTCTCTGACTTAAGAGTCGCTTCGGGCAATGTCTGCCGATGGCGAATTTGTCTGCCTTACAGCAGGCAAAAGCAATTTTGTGTAAATGTTATTTACATCAAATGTTATTTGATGACAATAAATTAAATCTTGAAATAGTACCTTGAAAATGGTAGCACAGGTATATAGGGTGATCAAAAAGACTTTTTCTATATCAGCCTTCATCAATCATAGAGTAAGAATGAAAGTTGGGAGGGCTATTTGACATTCTAAATTGGAGAAAGAACAATTTAGAGGAAATGAGAAAGGATCTAAAAAAATGTGGATTGGGACAGATTGTTTTCTGGCAAGAATGTGCTTGGTAGGTAGAAAGCCTTCAGAGCTGAAACTTTAAGAGTACAGTTTGTATGTTCCTGTTAGGATTAAAGGCAAAGTTAACAGGTAGAGGAAACCTTGGATTTCAAGGAATGTTGGGGAGCTGGTTAAGAGACAGCGCAGTTGGTGCTGTGGTTAGCCCAATGCCTTTACAGCGCCAGCGATCAGGACCTGGGTTAAAATCCTGTGCTGTCTGTAAGGAGTTTGTACATTCTCCCAGTGTCTGCACAAGCTTTTCCTGGGGACTCTGGTTTCCTCCCACCATTCGAAACATACTGGAGATGTAGGATAATTGGGTGTAAATTGGGCAGCACAGACTCATGGGCCAAAATGACCATTTACCTTGCTGTATGTCTAAGATTAAATTTTTTTTAATGTGTATAGAAGGTATAGACAATAAGGAGCAAATGAGGTACTTAAGGAGCATAAAAAATGCAAAAAAAGTAGGAAGGCTAAAAAAACGACACGAGGTTGCTTTGGCAGACAATGTGAGAGAAAATCCTAAGGGCTTCTACAGGTATATTCAGAGCAAAAGGATAGTAAGGGACAAAAGTAGTTCTCTTGAAGATCAGAGTGGTCAGCTATGTATGGAGCAAAATAAGATGTGGGAGATCTTAAATGGGTTTTTGCATTTATGTTTACTCAGGAAACTGGCTGTCTACAGAAGTGAGGCAAACAAGCAGTAGGGTCATGGAGGTGCTAGCTGTCTTAAAGCAAATGTAGTGGATAGATCCCCAGGGTCTGCAAGGTATTCCATCAGACCTTGAGGGAAGCTAGTATAGAAATTGCAAGGATCCTAGAAGATATATTTAACATGTCCTTAGCCAAGGGTGAGGTACCAGAGGATTGGAGGGTACATATTCTGTTGTTTAATAAAGGTTATAAAAATAATATGGGAAATTATAGGCCAATGAGTCAGATGTCAGTGAAGGACAAGTTATTGGAATGTGTTCTCAGAGATTGGATATACAGGGACTGATTACGTATAGTCAACATGGATCTGAATGAGGTAGGTCACATTTAAACGAGTTTTTTTGAGGAGGTTGATGAAGGCTGTGAATGTTGTTTATACAGACTTTAGTAAGGAGTATGACAAGTCCTGCATAGTAGGTTAGTGAGAAAGGTTCAGTCACTTGGTGTTCATGGTAAGGTAGTTAATTGATTACACATTGGCTTGACAGGAGGCCTGTGATTAGTGTGTGCTTCAAGGATCAGTGCTGGGTCCATTGTTATTTGTCATCTATATCAATGATCAGAAAACAATGATGTGGTAAATTGGATCAACAAGTTTGCAGATGACACAAAGATCGGAGGTGTAGTGGACAGCAAGCAAGGCTTTCAAAGCTTACAGACGGACCAGCTGGAAAAATAGGCTTCAAAATGGCAGATGGAATTTAATGAAGAAAAATGTGAGGTGTTGCACTTTGGAAGGACAAACATGGCAAACAGCAGGGCACTGATGAGTGCATTAGAACAGAGGAATCTGAGAATACAGATACACAAATCCCTGAAAGTGATGCCACAGGTATATAGGCTTGTAAAGGAGTTTTTGGCATATTGGCCTTCATAAATCAACGTATTGAGTACAGTAGTTGGGATGTTATAGTGAAGTTGTACAAGGCATTGGTAAGGCCAAATTTGGAGTGTGCAGTTTTGGTTACGTAAGGAAGGATCGCAATAAGATTGCTAGAGTGCAGAGGAGATTTATAAGGATGGTGCAGGGCTTGAAGAACTCCCTGGAGTGTGGAAGAATTAGGAGATTTGACAGAGGTATACAAAATCATGAGTGGTATAGATAGATTAAATGCAAATAGGCATTTTGCACTGATGCTAGGAGAGATAAAAACTGGAGGACATGGGTTAAGAATGAAAGTGGAAAAGTTTAAAAGGAACATTCTCGGGAACTCTGTCATGCAGTGAGTGATGCGAGTGGAACGAGCTGCCAGCTGAATGGGTAAATACAGGCTCAATACTGACATTTAAGCAAAATTTGGACATGGAGAGAGCCTCCATAATATCTGGGACAAAGACACTTTTTAATTTTTATTTGTCCCTGTGCTCCACAATATTAAATTTGTAACACCTGTGCAACATGATGTTTGGGACATTTGGGCTCACAAGTGTTTGAGAACTGAAATATGTTCAATTACTTCATTGGTGGGGAGGAGTCACGTGATGGAGTAGTGGCCGGTCAGAGAATTCCAGCCCTCTCCCGCAAAGTTAAAAAAACACACAAAGCACAAAGGTACAAGATTAAAATTTATAATAAAGTAAAAATAAAGGTGAGAAGAAAATGGCAGCGAAGAGAGAAAAGTCAAAAACAACGGGAAGAAAAGAGGAAGAAAGAATGTCGGAAGAAGAAGGTGAAAGCCATACCTGTCCGAAGAGGCCCACCGCAGAGAGAGAAACCCGCTCCCGCAGGTCAGTGGAAGTCCCGGGCTCGGGACTACAAAAATGGCTCGCAGAGACGAGTAAAAGTGCGCAACCGCGCATGAAAAAAACACACTGATGGGAGGGGGGAGCAGCTGCGGAGTCGATCTCCACAGCTGAGAAAGACACCTGCAGCACAGCAGCAGGTGCAGTACACAGACAATAACGACAACAAGAAAGAAGAGGGTAAAAAGAAAACAAGGAAACAACAGATGGTCAATCCAGAGGAAGAAGAAGAACAGAAAGAAATGGAAGAAGAGAAAGGCAAGACAATGGATGTATCTTTTTTAAAAAATATGGAATCAGTGAAAGAATGGCAATTACAAGAATTTAATGAGATAAAAAGAAGAATTAAGAATGCAGAAGAAAAAATGAATAAAATAGAAATGGCCATGTCAGAGATAGGAAAAAGAGTGGAAAATATGGAAGAACGAGAAACAATTGTAGAAATGGAAGTAGAGGAATTAAAAGAGAAATTAGAAGAATCTAATAAAAAAGTTAAAGAGACACATGAGCTGTTAGCTCAGAAGATAGATATAATAGAAAACTATAATAGAAGAAATAATATAAAGATAGTGGGCCTTAAGGAAGATGAAGAAGGCAAGAATATGAGAGAATTTATAAAAGATTGGATCCCCAGGGTCCTGGGAAGACCAGAATTACAGGAAGAAATGGAAATAAAGAGGGCACATAGATCTTTAGCCCCGAAACCACAACCGCAGCAAAAACCAAGATCCATTTTAGTAAAATTCTTAAGATATACAACAAGAGAAAATATATTGGAGAAAGCAATGAAGAAAGTAAGAGAAGACAAAAAGCCACTGGAATATAAAGGACAAAAAATTTTTTTCTATCCACACATAAGTTTTGAACTCCTGAAGAAGAGGAAGGAGTTCAATACAGCAAAAACGATCTTATGGAAAAAAGGATATAAATTAATGTTAAAGTACCCAGCGGTACTTAAAATAGTTATTCCAGGGCAACAAAACAGACTATTCTCGGATCCAGAGGAAGCAAGGAAATTTGCAGAACTACAAAACAAGCAGAGAGATGAAGACATGTAATGAGAGTAAAAATGACCACGAACTATATGTATGTGTGTAAAGGGGTGTATGTGTGTATATATATAGTGTGTATACATGAATGTAACCGTATTTAGAGGAAAATATATAGAGTATAGACAAGAATTAATAAGGGAGGGAAAGGGAATAGAGGGAATAAGGAGGGAATTAAAAGAGTGACCTTTGTTACATATGAAAATTGAAATCTTTTCTGGGGGGGGCTGGGTGGGGAGGAGTTACGGTCACTGCAAAATCAGTTGACGTTTGCGAGTGAATTCGCAAATCCAAATGGAGAGGGGAGATGTGGTTGCCCGACAAGGGATAAAGGGCAACTCAGGAGGGGGAGGGGAGAATGGGGTTAAAGAAGTTTTAAATAGGAGAATAAGGAAAATGTTTGATGTTTTAGAAATGTTGTCTTATAAAGTGTTCAAAACAAGAAAGCAGAAATGGATAAGAAGGAAAGGTGATGATGGAGAAATGGAAAGGGAAGATAAACAAAGTATGAAATGGCTACGCTGAACTATATGACTTTAAATATTAACGGAATACATAACCAAATTAAAAGGAAGAAACTGCTAAATTTACTGAAAAAAGAAAAAATTGATATAGCATTTGTGCAAGAAACACATTTAACTGAATTGGAGGACAAGAAATTAAAGAGAGATTGGGTAGGACACGTAACAGCAGCGTCGTATAATTCAAAAGCAAGAGGAGTAGCTATATTAATTAGTAAAAATGTGCCAATTAAAATAGAAGAGGAAATAATAGATCCAGCAGGGAGATATGTAATGATAAAATGTCAGATATATTCAGAGTTTTGGAATCTACTCAATGTATATTCACCTAACGAAGAAGATCAAAAGTTTATACAAGATATTTTTTTGAAGATAGCAGATACGCAAGGGAACATATTAATAGGAGGGGATTTCAACCTGAATTTGGATTCAAATATGGACAAAACTGGGAAAAAAATTAACAGAAAGAACAAAGTAACCAAATTTATAATTAAATCGATGGAAGAAATGCAACTTTTGCATATATGGAGGAAACAACACCCAATGGACCACAGCTTTTTTAATTACAAGCCTTGTTTACTTTTCACCTCATAACACAATTTTATCATGTTTTTTATGCAGTCAGTAGGAGAGAAACAAAACTTGACTTTTTCCACAGAGAAAGGGGCCCATGAGCAAGATGGAGTAAGAAAAACAGAATATAAAGCTAGAATATCATCGGACCATTCACCCTTAATATTGACAATAGAGTTAGAGGACATCCCTCCAAGAATGTATAGATGGAGATTAAACTCCATGCCACTTAAAAGGCAGGATTTTAGAGAATTCATTGAAAGACAAATTAAAATGTATTTTGAAATAAATATGGAATCAGTGAAAGATAAGTTTATACTATGGTATGCAATGAAAGCGTTCATTAGAGGGCAAATAATAAGTTATGTAACCAAGATGAAGAAGGACTATAATCAGGAAACAGAGCAGTTGGAAAGGGAAATAGTAAATATACAAAAAGAATTAGCAATGAAGGAAGATACAACTAAAAGAAGAGAATTGGCAGATAAAAAAATAAAATATGAAACACTACAAACATATAAGGTGGAGAAGAACATAATGAAGACAAAACAGAAATATTATGAACTAGGGGGAAAAATGCACAAAATTCTAGCATGGCAGCTTAAGACAGAACAAGCTAAGAAAATGGTATTGGCATCAAGGAAAAACGACAAACAAATCACATATAATCCAAAGGAGATCAAGGAAAACTTGAGAGAATTCTTTGAACAATTATACCAAACTGAAAACGAAGGGAAAGAAGGGAAAATAGATGAATTTTTAACTAAAATTGAACTACCAAAATTACAAATAGAGGAACAAAATAAATTAACAGAACCATTTGAAATAGTAGAAATACAAGAGATAATAAAAAAAACTACCGAATAATAAAACACCAGGAGAGGATGGATTCCCAATAGAATTCTATAAAACATTTAAAGATTTATTAATTCCTCCCCTCCTGGAAGTAATCAACCAGATTGATAAAACACAAAGCTTACCAGATTCATGTAAAACAGCAATAATTACAGTAATACTAAAGCAAGGGAAAGATCCACTCACACCAGCGTCATATAGACCAATATCATTATTTAACACAGATTATAAGATAATAGCTAAACTATTAGCAAACAGATTAGCAGAGTATGTACCGAAAATGGTAAATCTAGACCAAACTGGATTTATTAAAAAAAGACGCACAACAGACAATATTTGTAAATTTATTAACTTAATTCATGCAGTAGAAGGGAGTAAAGCGCCAACAGTAGCAGTTGCTTTAGACGCAGAGAAGGCCTTTGACAGAGTAGAATGGAATTGTTTATTCAAAGTATTGCAAAAATTCAGTTTACCAGAGAAGTATATTAATTGGATTAAAGCATTATATAAGGGGCCATTGGCGAAAGTGACAGTAAATGGATATATATCAAAGCAATTTAACTTAAGCAGGTCAACACGGCAGGGATGCCCACTATCACCCTTATTGTTCGCGTTAGCTATAGAACCACTAGCAGAATTGATAAGAACAGAAAATAATATAAAAGGGATAAAAATAAAAGACAAGGAATATAAAATCAGTTTATTTGTGGATGATGTTATAGTATACTTAACAGAACAAGAACTAACAATAAAAGAATTATATAAGAAATTGAAGGAATATGAAGAAGTGTCGGGTTACAAGATTAACATAAATAAAAGTGAAGCAATGCCAATGAATAATGCGGATTTCTCAAAATGCAAGCAATAAGATACCTAGGTATACAAATAAATAAAAATCTCAGCCATCTATATAAACTCAATTTAGAGCATTGGAAAGATTTACCACTAACACTAATAGGAAGGATAAACTGTATTAAAATGAACATTTTCCCAAGGATATTATACCTATTTCAGGCATTGCCAATACACTTGACAGAGAAATTCTTCAAGGAGTTAAAGAAAATAATAAGGAAATTTTTATGGAAAGGGGGGGGAAACCGAGGATAGCACTAGATAAATTAACAGAATGGTATAAACAAGGAGGCTTACAACTGCCAAAATTTAAAAATTATTATATACCCGCACAATTAAGATACCTATCAGATTTTTATCAAACAAGGGAAAAGCCAGATTGGACGAGATTAGAATTAGATAAAATAGGGGAAAAGATACCTGAACACATATTATATAAATGGGATGAAAAATTGGTACAACGTAGGAGTTCTCCAGTATTACATCACCTACTCAATATTTGGAAAAAGATTCATGTAGAAAGGAATAAAACAAATCAATTACCAAAACTAATATTGACGCAAAATAAGTTACTCCCTTTTACAATAGATAACCTTTCCTTTAGAGAATGGGAGAAAAAAGGGATCAAAAGAATAGAAAATTGTTTTTCAGGAAATAGATTATTATCCTTTGAACAAATGAAAGATAAATACAATACAACTCAAGATACAGTGCTGGCATATTACCAATTGAGATCCTACTTGAAGGACAAATTAGGAAGCAGTCTGAGGTTACCAGAGGGAAGTAGCTTTGAATATGTGATTATAGATACAATGATAATCAAAAGATTTAGAACAAATATGTATATTAAACTGCAAGAAAAGGAGAATGAGGAAACAAATGGTAAAACTAAACAAAAATGGGAACAAGATTTTAATATAAAGATAAAAAAGGAAACATGGGAGAAATTATGTTCTGGAACGATGAGAAATACAATAAATACGAGGTTACGTATAATATAACTGGATACACAGGCTATACATTACACCTCAAAAGTTAAATAAATGGGACCCAACTGTATCTGATAGATGTTTTTGATGTAAAAAAGAAATGGGAACAACAATTCATGCAATCTGGACATGTGAGAAAGTAGAAAAATTTTGGGAAGATCTAAACCAGATATTAAATAAAATTACAGAAAACAATATACCAAAAAATCCAGAGATCTTCCTCCTAAGTAACATAAAAAACAAAGAATTTGGAATTGATTTGGATGGTGCACAAAAAAGATTTGTTAAGATAGCTCTAGCCGTAGCAAAAAAATGTATTATGTCAACCTGGAAATTGGAAGATAATTTGAAAATACAACAATGGTATATAGAAATGAATAAATGTATTCCATTAGAAAAAATAACATATAGTTTAAGAAATAATATTGAAATATTTGAACAAATATGGGAGTCTTACATGAAACACAATAGAGAAAACCTACCGGGGACATTCACTACCTAAATTAACGAAAGGAGAAGGAAATGAAAAGAATTGACTCAGTGGAATTTCTTGTTTATTTTTATTGAATGACAACATTGTTTGACTGGTTTAATGTATCCTAGATTTTGTACTTTAAATGGATGGGGGGGGAGGTAGGGAGGGTGGGATGGGAGGAGGGGGGGGGGGAGAAAATGGCACTGTATATATTTGAAAAGGAAAAAGTATGTATCATGGTCAATGTGGTTTATGGTGTGAAAAATAAAAAAATTTATATAAAAAAAATTACTTAATTGGTGCAAGTACAAGAGAGCTAGGCTTCTTCGAAGCTTTTGAAGTCTATCGTTGCTATTTTTCAACATGAGGTCCAGAAATGTATCAATGAAAGTCAAAGAAGCCATTATGGGGCTGAAAAACAAGAATAAAACAGTAAGAGACATCACCCAAACCTTATTTTACCCAAACCAAAATCAGAAGTTTGGAACATAGTTAAGAAGAAAGAGCGCACTGGTGAGCTCAGTGATCGGAAAGGGTCTGGTATTCCAAGGAAGACCCCCACTGCTGATGACAGAAGAATTCTCATCATAATGAAGAAATAAAATCCCTAAACTGATCAGAAACTCTTTTCAGTAGGCAGATGTGGATATGTCAATAACTACTGTCTGCAGAAAACTTCATGGAAAGAAATATAGAGGCTACATTGCAAGATGCAAACCACTAGTCAGCCACATAAACAGTACGGCCAGATTACAATTTGCCAAGAAATATTTAAAAGAGCCTGCGGAATTCTGCAAAAAGGTCTTGTGGACAGGGGAGACCAAGATTAACCCGTATCAGAGTGATGGCAAGAGCAAAGAGTGGAGGTGTAAAGGAACCGTCCAAGATCCAAAGCATTCCACCTTTGACATGATTTGCATCTTGCACTGTAGCCTCCGTATTTCTGTTCATGAAATCGACTGTGGACAGTAGTCACTGACACATCAAATATACCTCCTGAAAAGTGTTACTGATCTGTCGATCATACATTTAAATTTTTTTTATTCCATTATGAGAATTCTTCTTTAATCAGCGATAAGTCCCTCTGTGATTACTGCGCTCACCAGCACGCTCTTTCTTCTTAATGATGTTCCAAACAGTTGACTTTGTTAATCTTAAGGTTTGGGTGATGTCTCTTACTGTTTTATTCTTGTTTTTCAGCCTCATAAGTGCTTATTTTACTTTCACTGGCACAACTCTGGCAACTACAGACTCCAAAGGTGATCAAAAGCTTCAAACCAATCCTAGGTCTCATATCTGCTGTTTACATCCAGTACCGCACGGATGGCAGTCTCTTCAATTTGAGGCGCCTGCAAGCTCACACCAAGACACAAGAGCAACTTGTCTGTGAACTACTCTTTGCAGATGATGTCGCTTTAGTTGTCCATTCAGAGCCAGCTCTTCAGCGCTTGACGTCCTGTTTTGCGGAAACTGCCAAAATGTTTGGCTTGGAAGTCAGCCTGAAGAAAACTGAGGTCCTCCATCAGCCAGCTCCCCACCATGACTACCAGCCCCCCCACATTTCCATCGGGCACATAAAACTCAAAACTGTCAACCAGTTTACCTATCTCGGCTGCACCATTTCATCGGATGCAAGGATCGACAACGAGATAGACAACAGACTCGCCAAGGCAAAGAGCGCCTTTGGAAGACTACACAAAAGAGTCTGGAAAAACAACCAACTGAAAAACCTCACAAAGATTAGCATATACAGAGCCGTTGTCATACCCACACTCCTGTTCGGCTCCGAATCATGGGTCCTCTACTGGCATCACCTACGGCTCCTAGAACGCTTCCACCAGCGTTGTCTCCGCTCCATCCTCAACATTCATTGGAGCGACTTCATCTCCAACATCGAAGTACTCGAGATGGCAGAGGCCGACAGCATCGAGTCCACGCTGCTGAAGATCCAACTGCGCTGGGTAGGTCACGTCTCCAGAATGGAGGACCATCGCCTTCCCAAGATCGTGTTAAATGACGAGCTCTCCACTGGCCACTGTGACAGAGGAGCACCAAAGAAGAGGTACAAGGACTGCCTAAAGAAATCTCTTGGTGCCTGCCCCATTGACCACCGCCAGTGGGCTGATATCGCCTCAAACCGTGCATCTTGGCACCTCACAGTTCGGCGGGCTGCAACCTCCTTTGAAGAAGACCGCAGAGCCCACCTCACTGACAAAAGACAAAGGAGGAAAAACCCAACACCCAACCCCAACCAACCAATTTTCCCCTGCAACCGCTGCAACCGTGCCTGCTTGTCCCACATCGGACTTGTCAGTCAACAACGAGCCTGCAGCAGACGTGGACATTACCCCTCCACAAATCTTCGTCCGTGAAGCCAAGCCAAAGAAAGAAGAATAAAGCAATTAAATATACCGGAGTTCTCACAAACACCTGTGAAGCTATGTCCCAAACATTATGATCCCCTGAAACGAAGGGACTATGTATAAAAAGTTATGTCATTTCTACATGGTAAAACCAAAATGTGTACAAATAAAATCTGGAATTGCACTTTAATTACATGTGAATTGTTTGTTTACATGTGAATTGTTTGTTTACAAATTTAAAACTGGGGAGCACAGGGGCAAATAAAAGAAAAATAATGTCTTTGTCCCAAACATTATGGAGGACACTGTACATGGATGTGAGGGGCATGGAGCACTGTGGTCTGTGGAGTAAAATTATACAAAACATTGGTGAGGCTCCTTTTGGAGTATGGTGTTCACTTATGTTCACTGTACTATAGGAAAGGTGTCATCAAGCTGGAGAGGATGGAAAAAATATTTATGAGCATGTTGTCAGGACTCGGTGGAGGGGGGAGGGGAGTGGGCCATAGGTAGAGGTTGAGCATATATGGAGTGCAGGAGGAGGAGGTATGATCTCATAGATGTATACAAAATTATGAAAGGAATAGATTGAGTGAATGCAGTCTTTTGCCCAGTATAGGGGAAAACCCGTAACCAGAGAACTTAGGTTTAAAGTGAGGGGTGGAAATTTTAACAAAAACCTGAGGGATAATCTTTATTTTTTTAGAGTGTGATAGGTGTATGGAGTGGGCTACCAGACCTGGTGATTGAGACAGGTACTCTTGCAATGTTTAAGAAAATATTGGATAGATCCATGGATAGGATGATTTTAGAGTAGCCATTCTCAAAGAAACCGCCCCCCCCCCACCACCCCTCCCCCCCCCAATCACCACCACCACGGGGACCACAGCTCTTTTAATTACAAGCCTTGTTTACTTTTCACCTCATAACACAATTTTATCATGTTTTTTATGCAGTCAGTAGGAGAGAAACAAAACTTGACTTTTTCCACAGAGAAAGGGGCCCATGAGCAAAATCCTGCGGGGGGGGGGGGTGAGGGGAGGCCGAAAAAATGTTGACAATGGCTGGTTTGAAGGGATATGGGCGAGTTGAGAATAACTTGGCTTGACCATTTTGGTCAGCTGGGCAAGTTTGGCTGAAGGGCCTGTTTATACGCTGAACGACATTGACTCAAAGGACAGCTGTGAATACTCTTAACAGTCAAGGCACAATTTGCGTATATGTCAAGTGCAAAGGAGTGCCCAATGTGTGGAGAATCAACGAACCCAAACAACTAAGAGATAGTTATTGATAGTACATCAAGGTAGTTGTTACAAGTAGTCCTATTATAAACGCCCTGTATATGCAAGTCTTAGGATATGATATCATTCTTGGATCTTCAGGTCAACAAAACACTTATTGACGATTGCAGCCATAACATTACAGTATCCATTCTTGTATTTTTTTTTAGAATAATTAACAGCAAATTCTGTATTAAAGAAACAATGAGTCAGCATTGAAGTTCATAAAGATCATGGGCTAAAATTGAAGACATTCCTTCACAAAATCCTGGGACAGTTTTAAATTTGAGAGACCACAGGCAAAATATATTCACCCCAGTTAAAATTTTACCATTACTTTTTAAGCCTCTTGCAGTTCCTCACCACATAAGATTTAACATGGAAAATTATTCTGAGAAAAACACAAGAATGTTAAAGGAACTTAGCAGGTCTTGCTGTGTCCATTGGAGGTAAAGATGTTTTTCAAGGTACGAGCAAAAATCAGACAGGTCCCCAAATAAAAAGGTTGGGGAGAAGGAAAGAAAGGGCAGAGGGAAGAGCACAGGCCAACAGACAAAAGATGATAATTGAACATGGATAGGAGGACAGGAGAGAAAAGGTGAGAATTGAGGGGATAGCTCTGTGAATGCAGAGTTGGAAGAAAGTACAGAGGGGGAAAGGGGAAAAGAGAGCAACAGAGCTAGAGGAAGAGAAAAAGGGATAGGGAAAATTATTCACTCAGCTCTGAGCAAGCCAATTCAATTGGAGCAAGAGTGTTAGTCGCAGGATCAAGATGCAACTTTTGAGATTAAAGCAACATTTTTTAAATCGTTTTGTCTTCTAATTGTGCATCTTTCTCTCTGGATCAAACACAAGCAACACAAAAGTTTCCCAAGATTTGCTTATACTTGCAACGATGCCAAATTGAATATCCAAAGTCAATGATACTTAATACTCACATAGGCACGTGCTTAAGTTCATAATTTGAAGTCGTTCTCATTCCATTCAAAGGATTGAATACTGGAGTCTCTACTGTAATATCCATGTTTTCATTTATGCCATCTGTCTGGCTAAAGCTATGTCCATTCTGTTGTAAAGTGGGATCACAATGTTCTGATATGAAATAATCTGACTGCTGTTTTATATTCTGGATGTGAGCTGCCGTATGCGATGCATTTCTCCCATACACATCCAGTACAGGTGACTGAAACAGTCGTCTGCCAGAAGGTGCCATCGAGCTGTAACAGAGGCTGTGTGCCATCACCATAGCAGGCAATGACTTAATGTCAACCCTGTAAAACGAAAGTGTTACAATGTTAGAAAAATCACTATAGAACAATGGTTTTCGTTGACAAGCCTAGCCAAATTCACTAGACATTGCGCATGAAAAGTATAGCTTGGCCATTATAAAAACATTCATTTTCATTGTTGTTTTCTTTTTAATCAATAAAAGTTCACAAATCCAGACCACTTGCATTGTTGTGTGAATATATTGTTATACTATAAAACTGGAAACATTAAACTTTTTATTCTAACTCCATCTTTGATTACTACACTGATTACTACTGTGATTTGTTTTCTTAAACTCACTCCCACCATACCAGATATGAGTACTGTCATGAGCATACACCAAGGAATTGTATCCAAGACAATATACCAATGACATCACAAACATCAGTGGCACTGGTAGATACATCTTCACCCAGCATGCATTTCTGCCTGATCTAAACTATTTAAAATCAATACTATTTGATACAATGCTGTAATCATACAACTGCTTATACTTGTTTGGATAAAATGTGTTCCGATTTAACTTGTCAATACAAGAGAAAAGCCATTTAATCCCTGAGATTATTTTGCCATTTAATACATTCAATGCCAATTCTTAAATTCCATAGCAATCAGCTCTCTCACCCCCCACACACAATTCCCATAAATCCATAATTCTCTTGAGTATCCCAAATTTAATCAGCACTCAACAACTGGGATTACGTGAAGTTTATTTTAATTTTTTTATTTTTCACACCATAAATCACATTAACCATGGTACACACTTTTTCCTTTTCACACATATACAGTGCCATTTTCTCCCCCCCCCCTCCCTCCTCCCATCCCACCCTCCCTACCTCCCCCCTCCCGTCCATTTAAGGTATAAAATCTAGGATACATTAAACCAGTCAGACAATGTTGTCATTCAATAAAAATACACCAGAAATTCTACTGAGTCCATTCTTTTCATTTCCTTTTCCTTCCGTTAACTTAGGTAATGATTGTCCCCGGTAGGTTTTCGCTATTGTATTTAATGTAAGGCTCCCATACTTGTTCGAATATTTCAATATTATTTCTTAAACTATAAGTTATTTTTTTCTAATGGAATACATTTATTCATTTCTATATATCATTGTTGTATTTTCAAATTATCTTCCAATTTCCAGGTTGACATAATACATTTTTTTGCTACGGCTAGAGCTATCTTAACAAATCTTTTTTGTGCATCCTCCAAATCAATTCCAAATTCTTTGTTTTTTTATGTTACTTAGGAGGAAGATCTCTGGATTCTTTGGTATATTGTTTTCTGTTATTTTATTTAATATCTGATTTAGATCTTCGCAAAATTTTTCTACTTTCTCACATGTCCAGATTGCATGAATTGTTGTTCCCATTTCTTTTTTACATCGAAAACATCTATCAGATACTATTGTGTCCCATTTATTTAACTTTTGAGGTGTAATGTATAGCCTGTGTATCCAGTTATATTGTATTATACGTAACCTCGTATTTATTGTATTTCTCATCATTCCGGAGCATAACTTCTCCCATGTTTCCTTTTTTATCTTTATATTTAAATCTTGTTCCCATTTTTGTTTAGTTTTACCATTTGTTTTCTCATTCTCCTTTTCTTGCAGTTTAATATACATATTTGTTCTAAATCTTTTGATTATCATTGTATCTGTAATCACATATTCAAGGTTACTTCCCTCTGGCAAACTCAAACTGCTTCCTAATTTATCCTTCAAGTAGGATCTCAATTGGTAATATGGCAGCGCTGTATCTCCAGTTATATTGTACTTATCTTTCATTTGCTCAAAGGATAAGAATCTATTTCCTGAAAAACAATTTTCTATTCTTTTAATCCCTTTTTTTTCCCCATTCTCTAAAGGAAAGGTTATCTATTGTAAAAGGGAGTAACTTGTTTTGCGTCAATATTAGTTTTGGTAATTGATAATTTGTTTTATTTCTTTCTACATGAATCTTCTTCCAAATATTGAGGAGATGATGTAATACTGGAGAATCTCTATGTTGTACCAATTTTTCATCCCATTTATATAATATGTGTTCAGGTATCTTTTCCCCTATTTTATCTAATTCTAATCTCGTCCAATCTGGCTTTTCCCTTGTTTGATAAAAATCTGATAGGTATCTTAATTGTGCGGCTCTATAATAATTTTTAAAGTTTGGCAGTTGTAAGCCTCCTTGTTTATACCATTCTGTTAATTTATCTAGTGCTATCCTCGGTTTCCCCCCTCTCCATAAAAATTTCCTTATTATTTTCTTTAACTCCTTGAACAATTTCTCTGTCAGTTGTATTGGCAATGCCTGAAATAAGTATAATATCCTTGGAAAAATGTTCATTTTAATACAGTTTATCCTTCCTATTAGTGTTAGTGGTAAATCTTTCCAATGCTCTAAATCGTCCTGTAATTTTTTCATTAGTGGATAATAATTGAGTTTATATAGTTGGCCGAGATTTTTGTTTATTTGTACACCGAGGTATCTTATTGCTTGCATTTACCATCTAAATGGTGATTCCTTCTTAAATTTTGAGAAATCCACACCATTCATAGGCATTGCTTCACTTTTGTTTACGTTTATCTTGTAACCCGACACTTCTCCATATTCCTTCAATTTCTTATATAATTATTTTATTGATCGTTCTGGTTCTATTAAGTACACTATAACATCATCCACAAATAAACTGATTTTATATTCCTTGTCTTTTATTTTTATTCCTTTTATATTATTTTCTGTTCTTATCAATTCTGCTAGTGGTTCGATAGCTAACGCAAACAATAAAGGTGATAGTGGGCATCCCTGCCGTGTTGACCTGCTTAAGTTAAATTGCTTTGATACATGTCCATTTACTGTCACTTTCGCTAACAGTCCCTTATATAATGCTTTAATCCAATTAATATACTTCTCCGGTAAACTGAATTTTTGCAATACTTTGAACAAATAATTCCATTCTACTCTGTCAAAGGTCTTCTCTGCGTCTAAAGCAACTGCTACTGTTGGCGCTTTACTTCCTTCTACTGCATGAATTAAGTTAATAAATTTACAAATATTGTCCGTTGTGCGTCTTTATTTGATAAATCCAGTTTGGTCTAAATTTACCATTTTCGGTACATACTCTGCTAATCTGTTTGCTAATAGTTTAGCTATTATCTTATAATCTGTGTTAAGTAAAGATATTGGTCTATATGACGCTGGTGAGAGTGGATCTTTCCCTTGCTTTAGTATTACTGTAATTATTGCTGTTTTACATGAATCTGGTAAGCTTTGTGTTTTATCAATCTGGTTGATTACTTCCAGGAGGGGCGGAATTAATAAGTCTTTAAATGTTTTGTAGAATTCTATTGGGAATCCATCCTCTCCTGGTGTCTTGTTATTTGGTATTTTTTTTTTAATTATCTCTTGTATTTCTACTATTCCAAATGGCTCTGTTAATTTATTTTGTTCCTCTATTTGTAGTTTTGGTAGTTCAATTTTAGTCAGAAATTCATCTATTTTCCCTTCTTTCCCTTCGTTTTCAGTTCGGTATAATTGTTCATAAAATTCTCTAAAGTTTTCCTTAATTTCTTTTGGATTATATGTAATTTGTTTGTCTTTTTTCCTTGATGCCAATACCATTTTCTTAGCTTGTTCTGTCTTAAGCTGCCATGCTAGGATTTTGTGCGTTTTTTCACTTAGTTCATAATATTTCTGTTTTGTCTTCATCATGTTCTTCTCCACCTTATATGTTTGTAGTGTTTCATATTTTATTTTTTTATCTGCCAATTCTCTTCTTTTAGTTGTATCTTCCTTCATTGCTAATTCTTTTTCTATATTTACTATTTCCCTTTCCAACTGCTCTGTTTCCGGATTATAGTCCTTCTTCATCTTGGTTACATAACTTATTATTTGCCCTCTAATGAATGCTTTCATTGCATCCCATAGTATAAACTTATCTTCCACTGATTCCGTATTTATTTCAAAATACATTTTTATTTGTTTTTCAATAAATTCTCTAAAATCCTGCCTTTTAAGTAACATGGAGTTTAATCTCCATCTATACATTCTTGGAGGGATGTCCTCTAACTCTATTGTCAATATTAAGGGTGAATGGTCCGATGATATTCTAGCTTTATATTCTGTTTTTCTTACTCTATCTTGCATACGAGCTGGTAACAAAAATAGGTCTATTCTTGAGTATGTTTTATGTCTAGCCGAGTAATATGAATATTCCTTTTCCTTTGGGTGTTGTTTCCTCCATATATGCAAAAGTTGCATTTCTTCCATCGATTTAATTATAAATTTGGTTACTTTGTTCTTTCTGTTAATTTTTTTCCCAGTTTTGTCCATATTTGAATCCAAATTCAGGTTGAAATCCCCTCCTATTAATATGTTCCCTTGCGTATCTGCTACCTTCAAAAAGAAACCTTGCATAAACTTTTGATCTTCTTCGTTAGGTGAATATACATTGAGTAGATTCCAAAACTCCGAATATATCTGACATTTTATCATTACATATCTCCCTGCTGGATCTATTATTTCCTCTTCTATTTTAAATGGCACATTTTTACTAATTAATATAGCTACTCCTCTTGCTTTTGAATTATACGATGCTGCTGTTACGTGTCCTACCCAATCTCTCTTTAATTTCTTGTGCTCCAATTCAGTTAAATGTGTTTCTTGCACAAATGCTATATCAATTTTTTCTTTTTTCAGTAAATTTAGCAGTTTCTTCCTTTTAATTTGGTTATGTATTCCATTAATATTTAAAGTCATATAGTTCAACGTAGCCATTTTATACTTTGTTTATCTTCCCTTTCCGTTTCTCCATCATTACCTTTCCTTCTTATCCATTTCTGTTTTCTTGTTTTGAACCCTTTATAAGACAACATTCCTAAAACATCAAACATTTTCCTTATTCTCCTATTTAAAACTTCTTTAGCCCCAATCTCCCCTTCCCCTCCTGAGTTGTCCTTTATCCCTTGTCGGACAACCACATCTCCCCTCTCCATTTGGATTTGCGAATTCACTCGCAAGCGTCAGCTGATTTTGCAGTGACCGCAACTCCTCCCCACCCAGCCCCCCCCAGAAAAGATTTCATTTTTCATATGTAACAAAGGTCACTCTTTTAGTTCCCTCCTTATTCCCTCTATTCCATTTCCTTCCCTTATTAATTCTTGTTTATACTATCTATATTTTCCTCTAAATACGGATACATTCATGTATGCACATTATACATATACACACATATACCTCTTTACCCACATACATATAAATCGTGGTCATTTTTACTCTTATTACATATCTTCATCTCTCTGGTTGTTTTGTAGTTGTTCTGCAAATTTCCTTGCTTCCTCTGGATCCGAGAATAGTTTTTTTTCCATAAGATCGTTTTCAATCTATTGAACTCCTTTCTCTTCTTCAGGAGTTCAAAACTTATGTGTCTTTTTAGTTCGCAGTCTTTTGTACTCTCGTTACACGTCTTCATCCCTCAGTCTATTTTGTAATTGTTCTGCAAATTTTCGTGCTTCCTCTGGATCCGAGAATAGTCTGTTTTGTTGTCCTGGAATAAATATTTTCAATACCGCTGGATGCTTTAGTATAAATTTATACCCTTTCTTCCATAAAATCGCCTTTGCTGTATTGAACTCCTTTCTCTTCTTCAGGAGTTCAAAACTTATATCTGGATAAATGAAGATTTTTTGCCCTTTGTACTCCAGTGGCTTGTTGCCCTCTCTTACTTTTTCCATTGTCTTCTCCAGTACCTTTTCTCTTGTAGTATATCTTAGGAATTTTACTAAAATAGATCTTGGCTTTTGTTGTGGTTGTGGTTTAAAGGCCACTGCTCTATGTGCCCTTTCTATTTCCATTTCTTGCTGTAGTTCTGGACATCCTAGGATCCTGGGGATCCAATCTTTTATAAACTCTCTCATATTCTTGCCTTCTTCATCTTCCTTATGTTATTTCTTCTGTTATAATTTTCCATTATATCTATTTTCTGAGCTAACAGTTCTTGTGTCTCTATAACTTTTTTATTAGGTTCCTCTAATTTCTTTTTTAAGTCCTCTACCTCCATTTCTACTGCTGCTTCCCGCTCTTCCATCTTGTCCATTCTCTTTCCCATTTCTGTTAAGGTCATATCTATTTTATTCATTTTCTCTTCTGTATTGTTTATTCTTCTTCTTAAATCATCAAATTCCTGCGCTTGCCATTCTTTAAATGACTCCATGTATTCTTTAATAAGAGAAAGTAAATCCTTTATCTTGCCTTTCCCTTCTTCTTCTACTTCACTGTACTCTTCCTCTTCTTCTTCTTCCTCTGGGTTGGCCATCTGTTGTTTCTTTGTTGCCCTTTTCTTCTCTTCTTTCTTGTTTTCGTTGTCTTCTATGTTCTCCTCTTGCTGCAGGTGTTCTGCAGCTGTCATTGCCGGCTGTGGAGATCGACTCCCCAGCTGGTCACCCCTCCCGTCGGTGTGTTTTTTTGCATGCGCAGTTGCGCACTTTTACTCGGCTCAGCGAGCCATTTTTGTAGTCCACTTTCTACCGACCTGAGGGAGCGGGTTTCTCTCTCCACCGCGGGCCTCTTCGAACAGGTAAGGCCTTCTCCTTCTTCCGTTGTCTTCTCTTCCTCTCTTCTTACCGTTGATTTCGATTTTTCTTTTTTCGTCACCATCTTCTTTCCATCTTTATACTCACTTTTCTTTAATTTTTATTTTTGTGCCTTTGTGTTTTCCTTTGTTTTTTCCGACTTTTCTGGAGAGGGCTGGAGTTCACCGTCCGACCACTACACCATCACGTGACTCCTGGGATTACGTGAAGTTGAGGTAGCAATATAAAGCTACACAATCTACAATGTTAAGAAATGTCTTGCTTTCAAATTAAAAAGGCTGATCCCTTTATCCAAAGATCATCAGCATAAAGAAAGTTCAAGGGAGAAGTCAGGGGTAACTTTTGTGGTCGATGCCTGGAATGGATTGGCAGGGGTAATGGTGGTTATAAAATCAAGTTCAAATTTATTGTCAGAGTACATACATGATATCACATACAACTGAGATTCTTTTTCCTGCTATGCACTCTCATGCTGGAGTTGTAAGCCAGCCTAAATACCATTTCAAGTATGCATTTTGAAAGGGATTCAGAGTCTTGTTTCATTAAGATCACCTAAATGGAATGTATCTGGAGTTTTGCGATTCATTAATCATCTCTTCCCAGGAAACAATTGATTACATTGATTCCAAGAGAGCAAAATTAAAACTTAACTGGCCAGTCATTCAAAAAACGATTAAGAATTAACTCACTTGGTGCTGCTCCTCCATTGGCCCAGCCTATTCCTTTAAAAAAAAAATCAGTTCTAATTTCAAATGTCCTAACCTGGGATAAACACTAACACAACAGTTAGAAAAGCACTATTTTCTAAGAAGACTGAAGCTCAACAAGTTTCCCCGTCGTTTAACAACTTCTAAAAGCACAAGATCAAAAGCTGGGAGGTGCTCAAGATTAAAAGCTACATAAGGAGTGAATGCACCTAGAACACAAAAACTTCCCTCCACTCTATCAGCTCCATAGGATACACACTCTTCCATCAGGGAGTGTGAAGACAAAGAATGTGAAAGCACAAATGAACAGGCATAGAGTTTCTTCCCTACAGCCATCAGACTCCTGCTTGAAACCCTTTCTTAGTGCTTATTGATCTTTTCCTACATTCTGAACCAGCCAACCGCAACCTTTTTGTTAAGCTTTTGTCCACTTCGGACTCTGCTCAAAGTTTATGGGCCCATACTACATAAAAATATTTTACGATTTCAGTTCATGGTCTCCTGCCTTAAATGTGTATGATCCTAGTTGAGAATGGCTGCTTTAAATTGTGCTCTTTACAGTTGTATGTAGAGAATTTCAACATTTTGCAGAAGAACTCTTCTCACTGTACTACATATTTTGTAACAAAGAAAATTTCATGTGAGGCAGATAACAAAGCTTTTACTTGATATACTTTTGGTGCCACACATACAACTTCAGGTGCAGTACACAAAAGTACAGGAGAACCTCAGCAAGTCACACAGTGTCTGGGCAAAGCAAAGGGATATAACCAATGTTTTGCGGCTCAGACAAAAAACATTTAGTCAAGAAAGTTTAGTCACTCTGATTTCATGGTGAGGCAATAAACTGAATTCAAAGTGGGGTCACAGATTGGGTCGTAAAGATAACTTTTGGCACATTAGCTTTCATAAGTTGAAGTAATGAGTATAGGAGCAGGGATGTACAAAACATTGGTGAGGCCAATTTTGGAGTACTCCGAACTACAGGAAAGATGGTTTCCTAACTACAGGAGAGAAATCAATAAGATTGAAAGTGTACAGAGAAGATTTACCAGGATGTTGCCAGTACTTAAGGAGATAATTACAGGGAAAGGACTTTATTCACTGGAGTGTAGAAGAATGAGGGGAGATTTGATGGAGGCACACAAAATTATGAGGGGTATGGATAAAGCAAATACAAATAGGCTTTTTCCACCGAGGTTAGATACAAACCAGAGGATATGGATTTAGGGTGAAAGCTTAAAAAAGTTTAAGGGGAAACAATAGTACAGCCCAGTTCTTCAGCTGGCTGGCTTTCGGGGGAACTTCTTCACACAGAGTGGTGGGAGTGTGATATGAGCTGCCAGCTGAAGTGGTGAACGCAGGGTCAATTTTAACATGAAAGAAAAATTTGGAAATGTACATGGATCAGAGGTGTATGGAAGGATATGGCAGGATGCAGGTTAGTAGGACGAGGCAGAATAGCTCAGCACAAAGTAGAAGAGCCAAATGGCCTGTTTCTGTGCAGTAGTGCTCTATGGTTCCACTTGGGAGATACCACTGGAATAGCCTTAGCAAGCAGAGCACTTTATAGATGGTGTGAATTGTAGCCATGCTTTGTTGCTGGAGGAAGAAATAAATGGTTGGGGTGATCAGTAGGATGACAATCAAATAAGCAGACTTGCCCTGGATAGCGTCGAGCTTAGAGTGTTGTTGGAACTATGCTCATCCAGAAATACAAAGAACAATGTGTTATACAGTGCAACTCCAATTATCCAAAATCCTTAGTTATCCAAATTTTTTGGACCTGAAAGTGATGTTTGTTGGGCTCCAAAAAAAAAATGTTTTCTTATAATTTGAGGATTTCAAAAAAATCAAAAATCCTTATTTATCAAAAAAATTTCAAACCCAAAATGACATAATTTAAAAAACAATCAGAAATCCTCAGTTATCTGAAATTTTTTCCAGAGCCGAATTGATGTCACAGGTTGAAAAACTTTTTTGGAATTTTAGAAAAACCTCTGAGTAGAATTTAGAGTTTTTGGTGTTGGATCTTATTTTGTTCAGGTTGCTTTTTGGTGAGAATTAAATGTTATTTCATGCTTTAAAAGCTTTCCCTTCTTTATTGTTGTTTAAACATTGTTTTAAGTGATTTGCTATTGCTACTGGGCTGTTTTTTAAAAAAATGACCAGTAATCAGAAAATATAATTTATCCGAAATAGGCCCAGTCCCGACCTTTTCAAATAATCGGAGTTGTACCAGTTCTGAAGAATCCTTGTGTTCAAACAGTTGGCATATGAAAAAAATGAAGCCAAATCAGATTCAGTAACTTTTTTCCAATCATTGATGATAATATATCAAATCAAGCTAAATAATTCAACCTTGCACTACTACAGTACAGCCCAGTTCTTCAGCTGGCTGGCTTTACCATCATAATGTTTGTCTCTCCCAGATTCCAGCATCTGCTTTTGTCTTCTGTCCAGAATACTCCATATTCTACCCAAGCAGCCTACTGTACTGCTGCAGTCCATCCTCTTAATTGGTGGCATTCTTCCTATCTAATCATTGCATCAGTCCTTTTCTTTTCATCAATCTTTCCATTAAATTTTACTGGCTCATGTGCAAGAACTCACTGTACTTTCTAAATGGCTTATTGCCATTCTCCAGTTTTGCCCATTCACTTCATCCATTAGCATCTTTGAAATTCATACCTCTGCACACACCTTTGTCTAATTTCACTCGAAAATCAAGTAAGACAGATGGGCATTAAATGCAGAACATAAATTTGCTGGACAAAGTCAGTAGGTCACGCAGCATCAATAGATACCAATAGGCAGTCAACATTTCAGATCGGAGTTCTTTTTCATGACAGATGCAAGAATAAAGAAGCTGAGAAGTGATGGAGAGAGGACAGAGGACCAAGACCGATAGATGATAAGAGAATGGAAAGGGCTGGGAGCTGAAGGAAGGGAGACAGGGATAACTCTGAAAAGAGGTGGAAGAACAGGTAGTGCATCAACTTCATGGCAAAATGTCAGAAATTTGGTGGAGAGGGCAGACCAGGAATTCAAAAAAAGGAATGGTACCTTTCAAATGCTGGAAATTGTGAAAGATATATTGAATGGTCATCCTTTGCTGTTTTTCTCTCTTCATTATCACAGCTGATACATGTATGTATACTTTTATTTTTCTTTCTCTCTCATCCTCATATTGTTGACTTTTACAACTTACCATATATGCTAGCATACAAGGTGAAGGTCCCTGAATTTTCACCTATAATGTAGGTTTTGAGGTATATCTACTGGATAAGACTACCCCAAGTCTTTCCGCCCCAATAGTCCTTGACCAACCATCCTATTGACCAGTGAAGTGATGCTGTCACAATATTTTAAAAGGAAATTACCCAGTAAAGGTTAAAATTTTATTAGCACACTTTAAAATAAACCACTGTCAGCTCCTTTAACAGGCTGTTTAAAGCTGGTACAGAGTCGACGGCAATCATACTGGGCAGACTAACCCCATTGGGGAGCACTGAGACTTTGTTGTTAAGGTTTGGATTTTATACAGTAATTCTGATTATCAGAAATGGTTGGGACTGAACCTATGTGGATAAATGTTTTTTTTTTAGTGAACTTTGTTTTAAAAAACAGCCCAATAGCAACAGCAAATCACTTGTAACAGTGTTTAAACAACAAGGGAAGGCTTCAGCATTAAAATAATGTTTTAATTCTCACCAAAAAAGCCAATTTCTGACACCTCCCCAACAAGGCCCCGCTCCTGCCCAGGAGCCCGATGTCCCCGCTTCTGCCTGGGAGGAAGAGTTGGAGAGAAAAGTCAATAGTGTAAGGTAAAGAAGAAATGGAAAGAGAGAGGAGAGGGAGTTATCAGAAACAAGGACAATTGTTCTAATTTCATGTCAGGTGAATTTTGTTCCCCCCCCAAAACTGCACGGTCAGTTTGGCTCCGAATTTTAGAGAAACCAATTTCAGATAATTGGAGTTGTACTGTACTTGGCATGGGGAACGCTGAGACTTTGTTGTTAAAGTTGGCATTTTATACTTGGCATTCAAGACAACCCTGGTTTTGAGAAGACTTTTTTTTTAAAAAAGTCCAAGTCCCGTGTTGTATGCCAGCATATACAGTATCAATACGTAATCCTGGCCTTGTCCCTTCTCATTATCCTATCCCTCCCTACCTGCCTTTTAATAATCTTACTTTCCCTCTCATCTTCAACCAGAAACATCAGCTCTCTCTTTCCACAGATGCTACCAGAACTGCTAAATATTTCCAACATTTCCTTGTTCATACAATATATCCCTTTTTTCTACTACAGGGTCCCATATCCTCTTCCAGTGAAGCAAACCATACATTTGTATTTTAAAATTAGTATCGAGTGCAGCCCTCATCATGTAGCATCTCTACATTGGAGAAACCAAATGCATATTGAGAGACTGCACTGCAGAACATCTGTTCAGCCAAAGCTGGGCTTCAAGACCTCTGTCACTTTATTTCTCCAACACCCTCTCATTTGTCCTTAGCCTCCTGCACTTATTTACTGAAGTTCACAGCACCAAACCTTTGAACTGGACACACTGTGACCTCTAACAAGTTCAGATATTCAGCCACTGCAGCTTTTCAGCTCACATTTCCAGTTTCTTTCCTTTCCGCTTCTGAAATGAAGATTTTATTTGTATTTTCACACCTCTACATAAAAGCTTTGCTATTTAGTCGTAGTTCATTTTACCCATTATTATTTATTTTATTCATTCATAAGACATCAGATCAGAAAAATGTTATTTAGCCCATCGAGTCTTCCCCACCATTTTCCCACTCAGCCCCACTGCCTGGCTAATCAAGAACTTATCAATCTCTGCTTCAAATACACTCAATGATCTGGCCTCCACAGCCACCTGTGGCAACAAATTGCACAGATTTACCACCCTCTGGCTAAAATAACTTCTCCACATCTATTCTAAGTGGACAGCCTTCAATCCTGAAGTTGTGACCTCTTATCCTAGACTCTCCCACCTTGGGAAACAACCTTCCTACATTTATTCTGTCCTTGACTTTCAACATTGAAAATTTTTCAATGAGATCCACCCCCCCCCCCCCCCCCCACTTCTCCTAAATTCTACCGAGTACAGGCCAAGAGCCATCAAAAGCTTCTCATATGATAATTCTTTCATTGCTGAAATAATTCTTGTTGGGATCCTTTATGAATCATTGGTAAACGAGTAGTCTGCCGATGCTGGAAAATCAGAACAATACACAAAGTGATGGAGGAGCTCAGCACTCATTTATTCAATAATTCCTGGTCACCATCCAAAAAATACCAGTCCTTTGGGCATCACTGTAATTTATTTTGATGCCAACTTCTCAGTTCTGTGAAACGGGTTTCACATCAGCAACTTGGCTGAGTATATCCTGGATTTCTGTTATCAGATCAGATAGTATTTATTGTCATGTAATTAAACAGAAATGTATTACATGAAATTGCCTTTAGTCTGTCATAAGGCAAAGATTCACCATTAGCATTGCCCTTAGCAAGAAAGGAGCAAAATAACTCCCCCCCCCCCCCCCCCACCCCGGCAGAGTCACCAAATGTCTGTGAATTTGCCTCTGTGGCCACCTAAGACTTCTAATCAAATCATTTCAAACCATCGATAACCTGAGCTCCAAATACAAACCTCTGACACAATGAGGAAGCCTTCAGCACCTCGGGCCCTCAGCAGCCTCTCGAATCCTGGTTCCAATGCCTGGTTCTCATGAGCCACTCTTGCAGCCTACAGCCTGGTGCAAGTCCTTTGACCTCAAATACTGAATGCATGATCCAGCTTGTTTTAATATGGAATGTGCTCCATTTTCCTCTCTTTCCACTGTGAACTGGGTATTGCTTTAAAGTTAAAGCCAGACACCAATAGCTTTGATTGCTGGCATAGTAGATAAATGATAGCAACATTAAACATACCCAGATACAAAGGGACCTAGGAGCATTCATGCAGGATAGCCTGAATCTAAACTTGCAAGTTGAGTTAGTGGTAAAGGCGGCAAATACAATGCTGGCATTCATTTAAGAGGAAGAGCAGGGATGTGATGTTGAGGCTTCACAAGGCACTGGTGAGACCTAACTTGGAGTATAGTGAGCAGTTTTGGGCTCCACAGTTAAGAAAGGATATGCTGATGTTGGAGAGGGTTCTGAAGAGATTCGCATGGATGATTCCAGGAGGAGCATTTGATAGCTCTTGGCTTGCACTCATATGAATTTAGGAGAATGGAAACATTTAAATGTTGAAAGGCACGGACAGAGTAGATGTAGAAAGGTTGTTTCCCCATGGTGAGAGACTCTAGGACAAGAGGGCATAAAACATTAGGATTGAAGGGGGTCCACTTAGAGGAGGAATTTCTTTGGCCAGAGGGTGGTAAATCTGTGGAATTTGTTGTTATAGGCAGTTGTGGAGCCCAGGTTATTGCACATATTTAAGGCAGAAAATGATTAGTCAAAGAATCAAAGGTTATGGGGAGAAGCCCAGGCAGTGAGGCTGAGGAAGTAAATGGATCAGCTCATTATTGAATGGCAATGCAGACTTGATGGGCTGAATAGCCTGTTTCTTCTGCTATGCCTTATTGGCTTAAATAAATATTTCAAATAATTTTCATGGTTGCAGAATACCATTCATCAATGAAACAGCCTGCTAGAAGAAACTATTTCCCAGCCTGGCAGTCCTAATTTAATGCTCCTGTACCATCTCCTTAATGGCAGAGGGTTGAAGAGTCTGTGTGTCGGATGGCAAGGGTCTTCTATAATTCCTTGAATCTTACTTAAGACAGTGCTCCCACTAAATGTCAGAGGAAAGAGACCCCACAGTGATCTGCACATTATAATATCCTCTGTACAGACTTCTTGTCAAGTGCTTTGCAGGTACCAAAACTCACAATGAAGCAGCCAGACACTCTCAACTGTGCTCCTGTAAAATGTTGTCAACATGGGTGGGGGCAGGATGCCAGTAGCCTTGCCCTCCTCAGCCGGTGTAGGCGCTGCTGCAATGGACTGAAGAGCCAATTTCTGTATAACATAGGACTTTGGAGCCATTGATTCTATCCCCACTCCAGTTGCATTAAAATCACAGAAATACTGGAGGAACTCATCAGGTCTTATAGTGTTCATAAAGAAATATTACTGATATTAGAGGCCTGAGTGAGCCCTTCTTCAAGGTTTAGGTATATGCAAAAAGCATGCAGACATTTGAAATTAAAGACTAGAGAGAAAGGGGGAAGTATGAGAGAGAGAGAAGTCCAGACAGACAAATGGTGTAAAATGGATATCTTAAGAAGATGAGAATAGATTTTGGCTCTGTAAAACAAGACAGAGGGTCTCCTCCCACAGAGCTAAAATCCCTCTGCCCTTGTCTGTTGGACAAGATTACTCCCCCTCCCAATCTTTAATTCAGGCATCTATCTGCTTTTCACTCATGTGAAACACTAAAAACTGCAGACACTGTGATTGTAGTTAAAAACATACAGAAATACTGGAGGAACTCAGCCCGCCTCACAGTGTCAATAGGAGGTAAAGCTATATTATCGACGTTTTGACCCTGAGCCCTTCTTCAAGGAATTAGCAAAGAACAAGACGACATCCAAATAATGACTGAATACTGGTCGTGAGAGGAGTCCAGACCAACAAAAGGTGTTAATTGGATTGATAAGAGGAGAGGTGAGATTTGATGTTGGCTCTGTGAAAGGAGACAGAGGGAAAAGAGAGAGAAAGATACAAAGCTGGGGACAAGGCAAAAGCAGGAAGAAGGGGTTGGGGGAAGGGGTTTAATGGAAACTGGTGGTTGATGTTAATACCATCTAGTTGGAGGATGCCCAATTTGCAGGTGGTCTCAGTCTGGCAGTGCATGACACCACGGACAGACATGTCAGCAAGTCAATGGGGTGGTGAATTGAAATGGGTGGCCATGTGCTACTATGGCAGATCGAGGTACACCACAAAGCGGTCACCCAGCCTTGTGTCCCGTCTCTCCGACATGGAGCAGACTACAGGTTGAGCACCTCGGCTCTGTCCGCCTCAATAGCATGGATCTCCCAGCAGCCACCCATTTAAATTCCCTGTCCCATTCCCGTGCTGACATGTCCGTTTGTGGTCTGATGCCTTGTTAGACCGAGGCCAACCACACCTGAGTGCCCTCTGGGCACTAAAACCAGATGGCACTAACACTGACTTTTCCAGTTAAACCCCACCCCCTTCTTCCCCGTCTCCTTTCCCCGAGCTATGCCTCTGTTCCCTTTGTCTCCTTTCACAGAACCAAAATCAATTCTTACCTGCTATCATAAGCAACTAACACCATTTGTTTGTTGGAGTCCAACCCTCCCCCCCCCCTCCCCCCTCCCTCCCTCCCCCCTCCCTCCCTCCCCCCTCCCTCCCTCCCCCCTCCCTCCCTCCCCCCTCCCTCCCTCCCCCCTCCCTCCCTCCCCCCTCCCTCCCTCCCCCCTCCCTCCCTCCTCCCTCCCCCCTCCCCTCCCCTCCCTCCTCCCCCTCCCCTCCTCCCCCCTCCTCCCTCCCCTCCCCCCTCCTCCCCTCCCCTCCCCTCCCCCCTCCTCCCCTCCCCTCCCCCCTCCTCCCCTCCCCTCCCCCCTCCTCCCCTCCCCCCTCCTCCCCTCCCCTCTCCCCTCCAATATTCAGTCTTTGTCCTGACTCCTTCCTGCTCTTGGAGGAAGGCCTCAGGCCCGAAACGTCGGTGCTGGATCTTGACCTCCTGCGAGATCGGCCGAGTTCTTCCCGTATTTGTGAGCGGTTGGCCTACAATCACAGCGTCTGCAGGCCTTCGTGTTTCAGGCACACACTCCCTGCCTGCACTGATCCCGTCCGTCCTTCCCCTCTCCTCACTCACCGTTAGAGAGACCCTTCCTGCGCCGGCGCTTCCTTCCACACCGAACCGGATGGTAAACAAGTTAACGAGAATCTTGAACTTGCCGGGAAGGGGAGGGACGTACACAGTGGACAGCAACTTGATGGGTCGGCGGGGCCACGGCTGACCTATGACCGCCAGGGCAAATGTCACCCACGCACCACAATGCTGCTTATTCAGTGCAGGGCCCCCCGGCAACGCGCGTGCGCAGCGAGCGCCACGGATACCACCCACCCACCTACCTCCCGGCCGGCCGGCTGACCTCGCTCGCGCGGGCCGCCGCCAACGGTCAAACGAACGCCCACGTCACGTCCGAGAAGCGACTCTTAGGCCTGACCCTGTTGTGTCAGGTACACTCGTCTGCCTCTCGGCCGTCGTCTTCGGAGTTCATCACCCCCCCCTTTCCCCGGAAGGGCACTCTGCGATTGGTTGCCGAGCCCCACGTGGGAAAGCGCGCCCCGCCAAATGAGGGGCGATCACCATCTTGGTTCGTGGCTGAGCTGAGCGGTGCCGATCTCAGGTGTTTCAGGCCGTCCCTACTCTCCTTATCGCTGCACCTGAGCTCGGCGTGGAATTCTTTCCTTGCCCACGTCCTCTGGACTTAAATTAGAGTCGTACTCTGTGGAGGCTTGCCCTTCGATCCACTTCGTCCGTTCAAGTTCCACTTGCACACCTTTGCCCTCCAAACTTTTCCTACCCGTCTACCTGTCCAAATGTTTTTAAGCGTTGTCATTGTTCCTGCCTCAACCACTGTGGGGTGATAATGATCACCAGCCTCCTGCAGAGGGCGATCTCTACCTGAATAGACTACCTGAGGGCCAGACCCCACCTGGCCAGCTGTCAATCAGCTGACCTGAATAGACCACCTGAGGGGCAGGCCTCCACCTGGCCGGCTGTCAATCAGCTGACCTGAATAGACCACCTGAGGGGCGGATTCCACCTGGCTGGCTGTCAATCAGCTGACCTGAATAGACCACCTGAGAGGCAGACTCCAGCTGTCAATCAGGCGACCTGAATAGACCACCTGAGGGGCAGACCCTACCTGGCCAGCTGTCAATCAGCCGATGTGAATAGACCACCTGAGGGGCGGACTCCACTTGTCAATCAGCCGACCTGAATAGACCACCAGAGGGGCAGACCCCACCTGGCCAGCTGTCAATCAGCCGACCTGAATAGACCACCTGAGCAGCGGACTCCACCTGGCCGGCTGCTGACCTGAATAGACCACCTGAGTGGCAGACCGCACCTGGCCAGCTGTCAATCAGCTGACCTGAATAGACCACCTATGGGCGGACTCCACCTGGCTGGCTGCCAATCCGGTGACCTGAATATAAACCTGAGCTGGCCCCTCGTGAGACAGTCACACGGGGAGCCACCAAGGCATGGACTGGTGTTCAAGATTTTTGCTGGAATAAAGCCTGTTGTACAGTTGAGTTTGTACTTGCTTGCTGCTACCTTAGTGCACCACAACCACTTCTGTATTTTCCAGGTCAATTCTGAACAGGGAAAACAACCCCAGCTTATCCAATCTCTCATCTTGAACAACATTTTTAAGGATTTTTTTTCAAATCGGACTTCATTGTCATGAACATGTTATGAAATTATTTTTTGTGGCAGCATTACAGGTGCAAAATTGTTATAAATTACATTAAAATAAATAAACTGGTGCAAAAGAAGTAAATAAGTGATGCAGCATCTGGTTCATTGAATCTGATGGTGGAGGGGAAGAAGTTGTGTTGTATCATTGGGTGTGTGTCTTCAGGCCTCCAGATGGTAGCAGTGTGAGAGGGCACAGCCTAAGTGATGAGGGTCCTTGATGATAGAGGCTGTATTCCTGAGATTCTGCCTGTGGTAGATTACCTTAATGGAGTGAAGACTGATCCCCGTGAGTTCGCAACCGTAGCCGCTTCCTGTCCTGTGCACCAGACACCGATGCAACCAGTCAGAATTTTCTCCATGGTACACCTGTAGAAATTTGCAAAATTTGGGCAGCACAACTGGTGTAGAGGTTAGCGCAACTCCTTTACAGTGCCAACAGTCGGGACTGGGGTTTGAATCCCGCATTCTCTATAAGGAGTTTGTACATTCTCCTTGTGTCTGCGTGGGTTTTCCCTGGGCGCTCCAGTTTTCTCCCACTGTTCGAAATGTACTGGGGGTGTAGGTTAATGGGGTGTAAATTGGGTGGCACGGGCTTGTGGGCCAAAATGGCCTGTTACTCTGCTGTATGTAAAAAAAATTTAAAGATTTTGGTGGCATACCAAATCTCAAACTCCTAATGAAGTATAGCCGCTGGTGAGCCTTTGTGATTTCATTGACCTGGAGGCACCAAGATAGATCTTCAGAGATGTTTATACCCAGGAATTTGAAGTTCTAAATCCATTCCACTGCTGACCCTTTGATGAGGACTGGTTCTCATCAAGTGACCTGAATAGACCACAATCATTTTCTTAGTTTTGTTAACTTTGAGTGCAAGGTTGTTGCGATACCAATCGTGTATACTTCCTCTTTGCCATCTGTGATTCTGCTAGCAATTGGTGTCATTGGCAAATCTGTAGATGGCACCCAACACCCAACCCACCAATTTTCCCTTGCAACCGTGCCTGCCTGTCCCGCATCGGACTTGTCAGTCACCAACAAGCCTGCAGCAGACGTGGACGTACCCCTCCATAAATCTTCGTCCGCAAAGCCAAGCCAAAGAAGAAAAAAGAGATGGCATTTTAATTGTGCCAAGCCTTACAGTCATGGATGTAGAGTGAGTAAAGGAGTGGCTAAAAACATATCCTTGAGGTGCACCTGTGTTGATGGTCTATGAAGAGGAGGAGATGTTATCAATCTGCACTGAATGTGGTCTTCCGGTGAGGAAGTCAAGGAGCCAGTTGCAGAGGCCTGGTTTTGGAATTTGTTGACCAGCACTGAGAGTATGATGATGTTGAAAGCTGAGCTATAGTTGATGAAAAGTAGCCTGATGTACGTGTTGCTGTTGTCCAGGTGATCCAGGGTTGAGTGAAGAGTCAGTGAAATTGCGTTTGCTGTGAAGCGATTGTGGTGGCAGATGAGATCAGCACCCCACTAGCTTAATACCATTCTTCCTGTAACATTTACAACCATATTTAAATTTATAGATATGTGATGGAAAGTGTGCTGACCGGCCGCATCAGGTCTGGTATGGGGACACCAATGTCCCTGAGTGGAAAGCCCCGCATAAGATGGTGAACACAGCCCAGGACGTCACAGGCAGAACCCTCCCCACCATTGAGAGGGGACACTGCCATCGAAGAGCAGCAGCAATCATCAAGGATCCACACCACCTACCACACACTCTAGGTGCCACAAGACTCACACCTCCGGGTTCAGAAACAGCTGCTCCCCCTCCACCATCAGACTCCTCAACGACAAACTCAATCGGACTCATTTAATGATTCTTACTTTTTTATTTTTTTTCTATCTCTATTGAACAGTTTCTTATCATTTCTTTATTTGTTTAAATGTGTAAGTTGAGTACATTTTTTTCGCACTTCTAATAAGTGGCCATTTTGCCTGAGCAGCAGGGAAAAGAATCTCAGGGTTATATGTGATGTATATACTGTGTCAATAAATCTGAATCTGACTGACCAGATGCTGTATTAAAATTGGTTCTTTATCAACTATGTCATGTCAAAGCTGTCAGCACAAAATTTATTTCACAGATCAGAGTTAATTATGTTAGTGACAGTGTCAATCTTTTCTTCATAAAATTTCTTTCACAGTCTGTCAATATTTTGTTTGGACTCTTCATCGAGCCAGAAATATTGACTTATCATGTCTCATGGAGACTCTGGAGCTTTTCCTTGTTCATTCCCATACTGAAGTGTTATTTACTCCAATGTTATGCCAGTTCAGTTTGTTTCCCCTTACCACCAACACCGCCCCCAACCAACCCCGGTCGTTGCTTAAAATGACTATAATCACATTACACACTGAAAACAGATCTGTGTCTTTAGTTGTAATCTCCACATAGGATCAATTTCTTTATTTGCATTAAGCAATTGTACAAATTACAATTACCCATGTACCTAAATCAAGTGGCTTATGTCAATATCACAGACAGCCAAGATGTGATGCAATGAGATCCTTTAATTCTCATCTGATATCTTAATTTTCTTATTAAACACCAGATCACCAGGATTCATTTTTTTTAAAAATGCAACCTTAATAACTGCAAGTAAACTAAAAGGCCAGATATTAAGAAAGCAAAATGTTAGCAAATTATTTGATACAATTTATTAACAATTGAAATTAAGTGGGGGAGGTGATAAATAATTGTTCAATCAAGCAAGGAACATAAACCTGAATCTACTATATATCAAGGCAGGTTCTAAAATTGATGTCAGTGTGACAACATTATAAACACTAAAACTGAATATTCTTGACCATTCTTGAAGGATAGTTTGATCTCTCTAACCATTTTGTCCCATTGGTAAAGGAGTGAATCACATGGAAGATGTTTTTATCCTGCGGCGATTCTGAGCCTACTGTACTGGCTCTGTGGTGGTTACATATTTTGGCTTATAAGACACAGAGAATTCAAAGAGGTGGACTCATGGCACGGTTACCTGACTAACCCAATGCCTATGTCATTCTTTGGCTGTCAGAGAGTATGGATTTGAGCAATTATACAATTTTAGCTAATACAACATATGTAATAAGTGTAGAGAATAATAGATCCATTCCTTTATATATCTGGTAAGGTCATGGTACTTCTTACATTGTTCTCTGATTCTGAGTTTGTCACTTTTTCCAGATGGGCCATGTAAGTCTCTTGACCTTCATCCCCATTCCCATCACTTGCACTGTGTGGATCTTCTCCACTAAAACAATTTAAATCTCATTCAGTGAATCTAGTTAGAGTAAGACCCCTGTGAGATAAAAATCCCAATTATCTGGCAGCTATGGAGATTATGGATGCCAGAAATGCAAATTTCCCGAGAGTCACTCTAACAATGAAAGTAAAAACTCAATGTTGGGTAAAGCAGTGTCCTTTATATCATCATTCGGGAGCCTTGCCATTCGGCATGGGTGATCATGTCTCTCCAGCCATCACAGCTTCTGAATTATAACCAAAACCATATAAGCATTTACGGAGCGGAAACAGGTCATGTTTGTAGTTGTTTCTTTTCTTTTTTCTTTGGCTTGGCTTCGCGGATGAAGATTTATGGAGGGGTATGTCCACGTCTGCTGCAGGCTCGTTGGTGACTGACAAGTCCGA